>NC_133186.1:1137500-1197500 GCF_049306965.1 Danio rerio | reverse complement strand
GCCAGCTTTATGCCAAATTTGGGCCAGAATTCTTCGCTAGCTGGGTATTTGATCACACCTGCATGCTCATTTGTTGTGCTAAACATGCATATGCAGTGAATGAGGGTGCAAAACTGCATACGTTCCAATTGTATTGTTTATGTGTCGTCTTACAGGCATTGGATATGCGACCCAAGTCATTGAAGCACACTTGAATGTGTATTATGTGGTAATATTGGCGTGGGCTATTTTCTACCTGTTCAACTGCTTTACAACAGAGCTGCCCTGGGCTTCATGTGGCCACTATTGGAACACAGGTTGGTGCATTTGAGCATTCAAAAAAGCTTATTAAGAACCAACCACTTTTGGTTAACACTTTAGTTTAAGTTCCAGTTCTCACTTTTAACTAGTGGTTCATTATCTGCCTATTATTAGGATGTTGGCTTTTTATTAGTACCTATGATTTTTCTGTATCCCTAATCCCACCCGATGACTATCACCTTAATAACTATTAATAAGCAGCACATTTGCTGAGCTAAAAGTGGTAGTTATTGATTTGTTAATAGTGAAAATAGTACCTCAAAATAAAGTGTGACCAAACGTTTAAATGCATGAACGAAAAACTGACGAAATGTTTTTAACACCCTCTTTCTAGAAAACTGTGTGGATTTTAACAATGAAAGCATTGCCAACTTCACCAACCCATATTCCACATCACCAGTCATGGAGTTTTGGGAGTGAGTATAATAATTCAGACTGTTCACACATGCATAATATTGTCCGTCTTTCTGGGAACATCAATATTTGGCAGGCAGACTCTGGGATCACCATTGGAGAAATTAATATGCGCAGGGACACACTGGCTTTCCAGGCTACTTCTGGCACAGATTATGCGCAGAGCAATTGACCACTGTTTACGGTCCATGGAAATCCATAACCTTTTTCTCTGATAATTTGTCATTCTTTTTGCAATGCCGTTGTCAACAAGCATCAAAAGGGCACTCGCACAGCTAGGAATGGTATGGACACAAATTTGGCCACAGAAAGCGTGCTTATTTCACAGAGTTTCATATTCATGGCCAAATACAGAGGAAGCAGTCAAGTGCTAGCGGTCAGACAGTTCTCAAAGAATGGCGAAGGTTTGCTCAAAGGGGGCATGGCTTAGGCGGTGGATTTCACCCAAGAACATGTCAAAGATGATAAATGGCAGTGCGAGAAACAGAATCACGACTTTCCTTTTGCCATCTTGCAGTTCAATGCGTCATCAAGCGGTCAATGTTGAACAAAACTTCAGACCACCTAAAAGTTGAGACAAATAGTTGGGACAAATAGTCTCCTGGAAGTCAGAGTCTCTCAGAATTTTGATGGAGACCATTGTTGAGCAACCATTGTGCACTTTCGGTTTTGGTTACATCAGCTATAGACAGGGTTAGGATTAGTAGAATAGGTTTACATGTACATATAGTTTACTTTACGAATAGTCAGTAAATTTAGGAAAATCAAAATGAAGTGTTAGCTAGTCCAATTTAGTTCAAACTCTGCTCACATGATTCTTGCGTGTCTTTGGAGGACAAACAGTTTGCATTATCCCTGTGTCTGGACAGCAAAATACAGCTCTGGCCTTGTTCCCACAATCTATTGCGTTATGAGGGCCTGTGACAGTCCATTGCGTCACCAGAAGTCAATATAAAACAACACTTCAAACCACCTAAAAGTTGAGACAAATAGTCGGGACAAATAGTCTGCTGGAAGTCAGAGCCTCTCAGAATTTTAATGGAGATCATTGTTGTGCAACCATCGTGCGCGTTTGGTTTTGGTTACACTAACTATCGTCATAGTGTTAGATTGTTATGGTTAGAAATAGTGGAATAAGTTAACATGTACTCTACTTATAGTCAATAAGTTTTGGGAAAATCAAAATCAGGTTTTAGCTAGTGCAATTTAGTCCAAACATTGTGCTCTTTGTGAGGATGGGTTTCATTCTGATGGCCCCCTTCAGACATTATGTTTTGCAAATGTATCAACTGACTGTCATTGTAGTGTTAAAAGTTCAGGGTTATGATTAGTAAAATAAGTGCACATGTACTGTACTTATAGACTTGTAGTCAACAGATTGAGGTTGTTGGAAAATCAAAATTCAGTGTTAGCTAGGTTCCTAGTCTAATTAAGTCCAAACAATCCCTGCTCAAATCAAACTTGTATTGTAGTTCTCAATCCTGGTCCTCATGTATGCTCCCCACCCACCCCCGCCTTCCACTTTGTGAGTCATATATGTTCTTCTTTCTGCTTCAGATGTTTGTTCAATTCAACTGTAAATGCCTACACTTCATGATATTCTGCCATGATTCCAGTGTGAAGGAAGTGTGTTCAACTTTAAGGGTACCTCACCAGCATGGACCACGTCACACTTTGACCTACACTTTATCGTAGGGATGTAGGGATGAAAGGTATGGTAAGAGAACAGTGGGATAAAGGGAAGTAAGCAGATAAACAGTGAACAGGTAGGTAGGTTAATCTGGCGTCCTACAAAGACTGATAATCAGAGTGGGGGTTCCGTCTTTAATATTTTTGTAGAGTGAATGAACCCTCCGATTTAATCTGGGAGGGAAGAAAGGGTTATAAGGATTGTTAATGGAAAGCAAGGAAATAGAGAGAGGGAGGGTGGGTTCGAGAGAATGAGAACAACAGTGCTAAAAGGCTGGTCTGCCCTAATAAGTGTTAGGGAGTAGGGGATTGGTTAAGGAGACAAAGTGAGGTGTGGTTCCGCTGTCAATCATTTGTTAACAAGTTAACTCCATTAAAGTGTGCAAGAAGTAACTTTTATGCATGACGGTGGTTAGACACCCCTCTCAATTAGTTTAGTCTTAGGATGCTTCAAACACATACCTGTCATCCCTCATGGTTTTACCAGGATTCTACTATATTTTACCACTTTATTCCCTTATCATTTGCCATTAAAATAGTCTCCCATTTGTTTTCCATATATTCAGCTGACTTAATAAACTGCTAAACTGCACTGAAAGTTTCCGTTGATTTTCTATATTAACACGCTGATGAGAGATTTGCCTCGCTTTAATTTTGGACCTAAACTTTGTGCAAGACTTGGCTTACCTTTAGTAAACAAGCAATATAACAGGTATATGCAAGTAAACTTTAGGTTCAGCTGGTTTCCCATGGTCAGGGGCCAGGGAGTTGAGAGCAGTGAACACCATGTAGGGAACATGTAAATCTTTCCTTCATAGAGGCCGCTTCCAATGAGCTGGTTATCTTAACGTGTTAAATGTGCAGAGCGGGGTGTTGCGGGGACCAGGATTGAGAATTGCTGAATTATTTTAATTGACTTGAATTTTGTTGATTGATCGCTAATGTCAGAATGTGTCTTCTTCTAGACGCCGTGTTCTCAAAATATCCTCTGGAATTGAAGAAGTCGGCGGCCTTCGCTGGGAACTCGCCCTTTGTCTCGCTATAGCCTGGGTCATATGTTATTTCTGCATTTGGAAGGGTCCCAAATCAACGGGAAAGGTAAAAACAAAAGGTCCAGTGAGCAGAAACAGTGCTGAATGTGTCTAGATGTTAACCAAAGAATGAGAGTTGGAGATGTCTCAATGAGAGACTGGAATGAATGGTCAATTCAGCACAGAATCAATCGGGCGAGTGAGACTTACATTCCATCCTTGCGAATGATGTCATCAGCGCAACTTTGACACGTCGAACACACACATAGGATGTGCGGTGACATTGTGGATCCGGTCATCTGCAAATATTCTCTGTGTAAAGATTTCAATCACTTGGGAGGTGGATTGAGAGAACGTCAGCAGTCAAAAGTGCCAACTCGCATATCAGACAGGCAGGCATCCAAAAGCCCATTGAGGAGAGTTCGGCAGACGTCCAGAAACCGAACGGAAACGTAGGTGCATCCCCACAATAACCAAATGGTTTATTGGTAAACTCGAACCAACCTACTTTGAAAAAAGTGCCTTTGGAAAACAAACAGTTTGCATTATCCCTGTGTCTGGACCGCAAAATGCAGCTCTGGCCTTCCTCTGCCTTCGCCTTGTACCCACAATCCATTGCATTATGAGGGCCTGTGTCCCTCTGCCAATCTCTGCAGCTCAGTCACTAGCCTTCCTCTGGATTCTATTCTTCGAGCAGCCTTTAAGAAAGTCTAACAGACTCAATGAGCCAGAAAGAAAGTGGGAAGAAAGGAAGAGGGATGTGCGGGGAAAAATAAATGGGTTCACATTGTACAGGTCCCGGAGAAAAGCTCGGCAGCAAGGCCTATATCTCCTGAAGTGGCTTTTGTTTGGCCGTGAAGCAAGGGGAAAGAATGCTCCTTCATGGCAAGGCTTTAGCAGCCTGTCCAAGATTGATTTCTGTATTCACAGGGGGAAAGTGGAGCGTTCATGAGGAGCATGCAGAGTTCCCCCGCTCGCCTCTTCCCTTCTGTCAGGAATTATGTCTGGCGGAGAGCAAACTGCTTTCTTCCTCTCCTTTGACCACTATACAGATTGCAGCATTCAGGACATTTGCTAAGCTGTTCACCGCAGGCCTTTTGTGGCTGTTTGCGATTCTCCCATAAGCCAGCGGTAGATTTATGGCATGGGGTTGACCTGTGAATGCGGGGCTTAAATGTTGGACTGGGGAGAGTTGGGAGAAAGTCAGCGTGCGTCAGAGTCTCACGGCGAGTTGAAACATTGCGCCATTCATTGAGAAAAACCACACGCATGCAGCTGAAAGCCTAGCAAGGGATTCCCTTACTGCAGTGGCCATGGGTTTTTGGATATGGATATGTAATCATTTTATGAGACTAATTGAAAAGGCTGTGAATCAGTGAGCTGGACTGGCTTTGGCTTGCTCACACTGTGAGGTGCATTCGGATTAAAGGATCTCCTTTGACGAAGAGCTCACTCTTACAGATCTCAGCTTAACATGCTTGATTTGTGTTATCCCAGCGGATTATTTTGTTTAGTGATGTTAACCACGATTTAGAGAGGCTCTATATATTACTTTCCAGAACCTATTCATTCACTGTTGCTCAACGGTGGAATGATCTTCCCGATTCCCTGAGACTGCTGAATCTCTGATATCAATCAAATGGCAGTTTACAGATCTCAGCTTAACATGCTTGATTTCTGTCATCCCATCGGATGTTTTTAAGTTATGTTAACCAAGATTTAGAGCTCTGTATTACTTTCCAGAACCTATTCATTCACTGTTCCTCAGCGGTGGAATGATCTTCCTAATCCCCGCAGACTGGTCAATCTCTGCTATCATTCAAATGGCAACTGAAAACTCTGGGGTTGCACTGAAATGAAAATTCTGGATGCGGACATTTCTGGATATTTCTAATAATTACTTATTATTTTAATGAATAGTATAATTTTGTGGGAGTTTTTATATTTAACTCAGTCATTTAGATAGTACTGACTTTAAAAACACGTTGAGAGGTGTAATTCTTTTCTAATAGCATTGCCATGACAGCACATTATCACTACTGCAAGCAGCAGGAACAAGTATACTACTTAGAAATATCTTGTCAGTGTGCTATTTGAGTGGACTTTGGTTTCACTGTGAGCATGTGCGTTTCATGCATTGATAAGTATGGGTTCATTGCTTCATCAATACTTTGGTCGACACAGCAGCAAACAGGCTTTCGCATGGTGCAATGGGTTTCATAGCGCAGAACTTTCTGCTTCTGGTGTGAATGCTGCTTATATCCATTCAATAACTACGGCTGAAGGGAGTGTGAAATCAGCGTACTGAACACTTCTGGGCAGTGTACTGCAGCATAACCTTTTTCAGCATTAACTGGCAAAATTTGCATAATTCCCCTTCTGACTCTAACCTCTCTAGCTCCTATTTCTACAGGCAATATCAGTTTCTTTGTATAAGTACCATGTATTGGCTCTTCATATTGAGTTGCCTAATGCCTCCGCATTTATAGGTCACTTTGGACAAAAGCATCTGCTTAGTGAAGTTTATTTATAAACTAATTTCGAGATGATCACGTGCTTGTGATTGCTTGCAGCTGGTCCCACATTATTCAATTCATGATTCACCAATCAGACAACTCCTAAGCCACTATAAATACCCTCAGTACCATATGACAGCCATCCTTATTTTGAAGAATCCCCCCTTCCACCTCTACTCCTCCTCCTTTTCTAGATGGGTGGCACGGTGGCCCAGTGGTTAGCCCTGTTGCCTTACAGCAAGAACGTCACTGGTTCTATTCTTTACCAAGCCAGCTGACGTTTCTGTGTAGAGTTTACACATTCTCCCCGTGCTCACATGGGTTTCCTCTGGGTTCCCCGGTTTCCTCCCTCCGTCCAAAAACATGCAACTTAAGTTAATTGACTAATCGGCACCATAGACATGCTCTTAAGGCTGATTTATACTTCTGCGTCAAACATTGCAAATGCTACGGCGCTGACGCATAGCCCTTTGCCGTGGCCGTCGGCGTCACTGACGTGCACCTCTCCAAAAATGTAACTACACGTCGCAACGACGCGTAGCGTAAGCTCTGTAATTGGTCGGCTTGGTAGCGCTGACGAGTCTAGGCGGGACTGAGAGCCGCACGAGCGATTGTTTACAAGTGTGGAGTCCCGTGAAGGAGCTCCGGATGGAAAGTTTTGTTTTGTGTTTACCTCATAGTTAAAGTTGTTGCACGTCCGCCGGTTCCTGCCTCAAAATGAGCGAGTTTGAGTCACTTGTACAACCAGGAAGTGTTCAGGAAAAGCAAAAAAGTAGCGAAGAAACTCAACACAGAGGAACATTTACACCTCACTGCCAACTAGCGTTTCGGAAGTGTCAATGCAGACCGACAGAGACAGCACGCAGAAGTATAAATGCACAGCCACGCGCGTTGCCTGCGCCGTGGGTTACGCCGGTCACCTGACGCAGAAGTATAAATCAGGCTTTAGTAATAGTTATCTATTAAGAGCGATCGCTATCTGTTCCTTAGCTACTACAGCAGGGGAGTTCTCCACATCTACCTGAGCTCAAACTCCCCTCTCGGCATGCAAACAGGAGGGAGCCCTAGGCTCGAGGATCTTATGAGCTCAGGGCTCTCTCCCAGGACAGCATGCCAAACAAGCTTCATAATCAATCATCAGCTGAGTGTGAACGCTTGAAATGACTAAATGTGAGATTCTTGCAATGTTTAGTGTAAAACATTTTTATTCACCACGCATTTGTTGCGAAGACGTGTTTGTTGTCATTTGGTACAGTAAATTACCCAGGTCAGATTGAAGTGATTGTACGTTTTCCGTGCCACACATTTTCCCACACTGCCAACACAACCCTGTTGGGATCCTTCTAGAGGGAAACAGAGTAGAAGCTTTTGTGTCCAAACCCTGTCTTGTCCTCGTATGGTCTTGACTGGATGCCAGAGGAGCAAAAACCTAGTGCCGCCCCCCCAAGGGTGGTTTTGTTCGCGGTACTGAAAGAGCTTCAAAATGTTGAACTCATTTCAGTGGACCGTGAATGCAAAAGCGTTTTAGGTTTTTGGAATTGGATGTATAGTGGAGAAGAATCATGCAGTGATCTTCTAACATTGTCAGAGGATTCGAGCCTCTGTGTGCCTTACGAGACAAAGATCTTACACTCTTTCCTTGAGACTTGGTAATAATTCAAGCCTGTGAACATCATGTTGACAACCCACAACATGATGGTGGCCTGACTATTCTATTTTTGTCTTTTTGATGTGCGGTTGTTGGACTGTCGAGTGTTTTCTTCATCAAAACCTCTGGCTCAGACCTGCATCTCTTCCTCCCCCTGAGAGTAACTCTTTCAATTGGTGTCCAATTAAGGCTTTGGGAGAAACCTGCCCTCTCTGGCAGACACCCAGAGCCTTCTGTAGCCCCTTCACTTTAAGCACTGCTTCATTCACTCACTCTCTCGTGTGCTCAAACCCTTCCTTTTAAATGTATACTAGTTAGATCTACACATGATAGCCCATCAGACACTGTTCAACCAATTAATTGTCGAGAAATATTTAAAAATAGACAAAATTCTGAGTGACACTTTGATTAAGTACCAATGGGCTATATGCACGCCAAGGCTGAAAAGTGCGTTCTATACAGAATGTCAGTCAACCCGGACGTACTATATCTGCCATTTTGTCATCATCAGGATCTAACCTCATCAGTTGCGTCACTTGACTCGCATTCATGAATTCTCTCATGGTGCATCATGGGATAGCACAGCGTCAATGCAATGTGCACTTCAGAATAGTAGTAGGTCTTCCGGGTACTTCTCACTCACGTTTTTTTATTTTTTATTCTATGGATTCAGACATACTACTCGGCTCGCATACTGATTTTAGCATACTATATAGTAGGGTTAGGCGATGCCGACCAATTGGGAATCGTACGGGGTCTAATGTGAAACATTGCGATGGAAAATGACAATCGTCATCATAGTGAAGCTTTGGAGACGTAACATAAATTCCACTTTTAAATAATAGGTCACTTTCGTCATGAGCTGCGCCTGTGTTTAAAATGGCATAAATGATTTCAGAGTGCACTGCGAAGGGAACGCGATTGTCAATATGACGATCGATAAAACTGAACTGTAAAAAATACTTAGCAAATTAGCAAAATTGTAATTTGTAGCAACCTACACCTAAGAGAGATGACTTTAATGTTTTTTTTTTTAAATCATTCCAAGTTTAAATGTTGGAACGTTCAAAATGAATAGGGCATAGGGGTAGCTGGGAATAGAACACAACCAGGAGCTATGCTTCTACCTACAGCTCTAGAGGTGTCATTGCAAATGTACAAGTTTGCGATGCACTTTGCAAATGTTCGTTGGAACTGGGGATTTGGGAAATCAATTAAATATGTTTATAACGACAGAACCTGCAACTTTACTTAGCTAACGATGATTTTCAGAAACGCACCCCAAGTAGTGATCATTAATTTTCAGAAAACAAGTTCTTAGACGTGGTGAGTTTATAATGGCATGACGGTTTACCAGATGCACCAGAGTGGGGTTTTTCAAAATGAATATACAGCCCATTTCCACTATTAACCACTGCTTGTTACTTTCCTATTATTAGAAAATTGACTGTATATTATCACTTATAAAGTACACTTATTCTACATTCCTAATCCTACTTAATACTTAAGCTAAAATCATAGTTAATTAGTTAATCTAAAGCCGCGGTCACACTTTACCTTTCGCCTTATAGACTTCCATTCATACATGCGACAGACTCTGACCAGCGAAGTTGCATCACGTTACTGCGTGAGACGGGTGAAGCAGTGGCGCAGTGTAAGAAGGACGCTAGGTCGCTAGTTTCAAGCCTCGGCTCAGTTGGCGTTTCTGTGTGGAGTTTGCATGTTCTCCCTGCGTCCGCGTGGGTTTCCTCCAGGTGCTCCGGTTTCCCCCACAGTCCAAAGGCATGCGGTACAGGTGAATTGGGTAGGCTAAATTGTCCGTAGTGTATGAGTGTGCTTGTGAATATGTGTGTGGATGTTTTTCAAAGATGGGTTGCGGCTGTAAGGGCATCTGCGGTGTAAAAACTTGCTGGATTAGTTGGTGGTTCATTCCGCTGTGGTGACCCCGGATTAATAAAGGGACAAAGCCGACAAGAAAATGAATGAATGAATGACTGCGTGAGACCAATCGAAAATCAAAACATGACCTCTTTTAGTGATGTTTTATAAACAAATTTCGGGAGGAGCACGATCAGTCTTTAACAAGGCTAATTCATCACACACAATTATTCTATTATCCAACCAGCTTAAGAGCAAACCCCTTTAAATAGTTTCTCTTGACTTCAGCATCCCTCCACCACCCCAACTCCACACTATTAAACCCGATACCCATTTAAATGTTAGAGGGGAGTGTTCTGGAGCCAGGCTAGACACTATGCTCGAACCCTATCTCTCTCTATCCTGATAAGGGGAATAACACGAGTTAGGGTGTCTTCCTGAGCTCAGAGCCCTCTCTTTACAGAATTACAGAATTTATAGCGATTATTGTTGGTAAATGTATAGTTGACTGAATGAGTGGCTCGGATAGACTGAGTGTATAAGATCCGAATGTTTATATGCAGTGAAATGTGAACATTGTTCCCCCTGCAGGTGGTGTACGTCACTGCGACCTTTCCGTATTTCATGCTGTTGATCCTTCTTCTACGAGGAATCACGCTGCCTGGAGCTGCTAATGGAATAAAGTTCTACCTGTATCCCGATATCTCTCGTCTATCAGACCCTCAGGTACAAACAAATAATATGTATTAGAACTTAAAAAGTACAAAAGTGTTCCTCCTAAAATGTTTAGGTAATTAAGTACCCGGATGAGCCTGGATTATTAGTTAATTCGTAAAAAAAGCAGGTCATTTTTATTGTGGCTTATTACATGGCTGTCTGCATTTTGATTGGCCAGACATGACTTACTAATGTACTGTATAGTTAGTGGTTGGTTTATGATTAGTATATGCTCCATTCAGCTGTTTTAGCTTCTGTCAGCTTTGCATTTTTAACTGTCTGGCTCCATCTAGTGTCTGAATAATGCGCAGGTTAGTGTATACTCCATCAGCTGTTTTAGTTTCTGTCAGCTTTGTGTGTTTGTCCGATTGTCTCCATCTTGTATCTGAATAATGTTCAGGATAGTGTATACTCCATCAGCTGTTTTAGTGTCTGTTGTGTTTATGACTGTTTGGCGCCATCTAGTGTCTGAATAATGCGCAGGTTAGTGTATACTCCATCAGCCGGTTTAGCTTCTGTCAGCTTTGTGTTTTTGACTGTTTCTCTCCATCTAGTGACTGAATAATGCACAGGTTAGTGTATACTCCATCAGCTGTTTTAGTTTCTGTTGTGTTTTTGACTGTTTGTCTCCATCTAGTGTCTGAATAATGCGCAGGTTAGTGTATACTCCATCAGCTGTTTTAGTGTCTGTTGTGTTTTTGACTGTTTGTCTCCATCTAGTGTCTGAATAATGCACAGGTTAGTGTATACTCCATCAGCTGTTTTAGTGTCTGTTTTCTTTGTGTTTTTGACTGTTTGGCTCCATCTAGTGTCTGAATAATGCACAGGTTAGTGTATACTCCATTAGCTGTTTTAGTTTTTGTTGTGTTTTTGACTGTTTGGCTCCATCTAGTGTCTGACTAATGCACAGGTTAGTGTATACTCCATCAGCTGTTTTAGTGTCTGTTGTGTTTTTGACTGTTTGTCTCCATCTAGTGTCTGAATAATGTGCAGGTTAGTGTATACTCCATCAGCTGTTTTAGTGTCTGTTTGCTTTGTGTTTTTGACTGTTTGGCTCCATCTAGTGTCTGACTAATGCGCAGGTTAGTGTATACTCCATCAGCTGTTTTAGTTTTTGTTGTGTTTTTGACTGTTTGGCTCCATCTAGTGTCTGACTAATGCGCAGGTTAGTGTATACTCCATTAGCTGTTTTAGTTTTTGTTGTGTTTTTGACTGTTTGGCTCCATCTAGTGTCTGACTAATGCACAGGTTAGTGTATACTCCATCAGCTGTTTTAGTGTCTATTGTGTTTTTGACTGTTTGTCTCCATCTAGTGTCTGAATAATGTGCAGGTTAGTGTATACTCCATCAGCTGTTTTAGTGTCTGTTTGCTTTGTGTTTTTGACTGTTTGGCTCCATCTAGTGTCTGACTAATGCACAGGTTAGTGTATACTCCATCAGCTGTTTTAGTGTCTGTTGTGTTTTTGACTGTTTGTCTCCATCTAGTACTGTTTGTCTCCATCTAGTGTCTGAATAATGCGCAGGTTAGTGTATACTCCATCAGCTGTTTTAGTGTCTGTTGTGTTTTTGACTGTTTGTCTCCATCTAGTGTCTGAATAATGCACAGGTTAGTGTATACTCCATCAGCTGTTTTAGTGTCTGTTTTCTTTGTGTTTTTGACTGTTTGGCTCCATCTAGTGTCTGAATAATGCACAGGTTAGTGTATACTCCATTAGCTGTTTTAGTTTTTGTTGTGTTTTTGACTGTTTGGCTCCATCTAGTGTCTGACTAATGCACAGGTTAGTGTATACTCCATCAGCTGTTTTAGTGTCTGTTGTGTTTTTGACTGTTTGTCTCCATCTAGTGTCTGAATAATGTGCAGGTTAGTGTATACTCCATCAGCTGTTTTAGTGTCTGTTTGCTTTGTGTTTTTGACTGTTTGGCTCCATCTAGTGTCTGACTAATGCGCAGGTTAGTGTATACTCCATCAGCTGTTTTAGTTTTTGTTGTGTTTTTGACTGTTTGGCTCCATCTAGTGTCTGACTAATGCGCAGGTTAGTGTATACTCCATTAGCTGTTTTAGTTTTTGTTGTGTTTTTGACTGTTTGGCTCCATCTAGTGTCTGACTAATGCACAGGTTAGTGTATACTCCATCAGCTGTTTTAGTGTCTATTGTGTTTTTGACTGTTTGTCTCCATCTAGTGTCTGAATAATGTGCAGGTTAGTGTATACTCCATCAGCTGTTTTAGTGTCTGTTTGCTTTGTGTTTTTGACTGTTTGGCTCCATCTAGTGTCTGACTAATGCACAGGTTAGTGTATACTCCATCAGCTGTTTTAGTTTTTGTTGTGTTTTTGACTGTTTGGCTCCATCTAGTGTCTGACTAATGCGCAGGTTAGTGTATACTCCATTAGCTGTTTTAGTTTTTGTTGTGTTTTTGACTGTTTGGCTCCATCTAGTGTCTGACTAATGCACAGGTTAGTGTATACTCCATCAGCTGTTTTAGTGTCTATTGTGTTTTTGACTGTTTGTCTCCATCTAGTGTCTGACTAATGCGCAGGTTAGTGTATACTCCATCAGCTGTTTTAGTGTCTGTTTGCTTTGTGTTTTTGACTGTTTGGCTCCATCTAGTGTCTGACTAATGCGCAGGTTAGTGTATACTCCATTAGCTGTTTTAGTTTTTGTTGTGTTTTTGACTGTTTGGCTCCATCTAGTGTCTGACTAATGCACAGGTTAGTGTATACTCCATCAGCTGTTTTAGTGTCTATTGTGTTTTTGACTGTTTGTCTCCATCTAGTGTCTGACTAATGCGCAGGTTAGTGTATACTCCATCAGCTGTTTTAGTGTCTGTTTGCTTTGTGTTTTTGACTGTTTGGCTCCATCTAGTGTCTGAATAATGCGCAGGTTAGTGTATACTCCATCAGCTGTTTTAGTTTTTGTTGTGTTTTTGACTGTTTGGCTCCATCTAGTGTCTGACTAATGCGCAGCTTAGTGTATACTCTTTAAGCTGTTTTCATTCTGTCAGCTTTGTGTTTTTGACTGTTTGCTGGAATAGTTGGTGCTTCATTCCACTGTGGCAACCTCTTAAATAGAGACTATGCTGAAAGAAAATGAATAAATGAATGAATGAATAAATAAATAGTTTTCCATATGTAACTCTGCTGTTGCACTGAAAGCACAGGCTGTCCCAGATGTAGGAACACTGGGGTCACTTACTGGGACTATAGGACATCCACCCATGGAGATGAGTGTAAATCAGTGTTTGATCATCCCAGTGAACAGAAAGCAGAACTGCAGGAATGTATGTGAAGTTTATCGATGTCCTGAGAGAGTGAAAGACATAAAGGAGACGCAGAGAAAGACAGCGGGTGATAAAGGGCTGCTGTTTGGCAATGGGGTGCCTCCGACACCAGTGTTTAATTAGCTTTCATGCCGCACAATAAGAGGTCTGTTCACTTTCTCTGTGCACCGTTGTTTTATTCACCAACTTCCTTTACAATCTCACCACGCAGTTCAGCAATCGGTGCCAGAGAGCTTCAAACCCCATGGAAAACTACACAAGTATCAAGTGCTTGCTTTTTCTGTAATATGTAGTCAACTACACTGTTAAAAAAATCTCAACAGTTTACATATTTTAAGTGTTTTTTTTATTTATTTGCGGTGGTGAATTGCATTATGGGATGTTGATTCTGAAAATTCAAGTTTAACAAAGTGGCTTTTACTGACATTTTAGTAGTTTGAGATACTACAATATATAAGAAATAACATCAAGAGAAATAAGTCTGTAAAATAGCAGGAAACATGCTAAAGTTTATTACATGGTTTCTGTAGTGTAATATACAACACCAACCCAGACAATATAGCTGTGCACACTATTATTACTATTACACATGACATTAAAAGTCATTTTTTACTAATTTTAAGAGTTAAAAGTTGTTGGAAGAAAGATCAAGATCCCATAATGCAACTAAAAAGCAGAAATAAATGCGGGGGAATGCACAAATAAATACATGAATCACAAAATATGGCTACAACATGCTTATTTATGGATTTTTTTTTTACTGTTTTAATGCTGTTACAATAAAAAGTCTAACATATACTGTATCAGCATGTAAACATGGGCTTCATACCTACCTGAACTTACTACCAAAAAATAATAAATAAATACAAATGAAATCTTTAAAATTAAAGACTGAAATTCTCATAAGCTACACAATAATACGCACAATAAAACCAGAGTTTATAGTTTAGAAAACTTTATCAAGTAACTAATTAACTAGGATTACAATCGTTAAAATGATAAGTGATTATTGACCCTTAATAATTGACAATATCTCACACGAAATATGTAAATAGTGTGTCAAAATATTATGTCTTATTTAAAGATATTATGTTATATCATTATTATATGTATTTTTTTAAAGGTTATTTGGTTACACTTTACAATAACCGTTCATTAGTTAATGTACAGCAGGGAAAATAAGTATTGAACACGTCACCATTTTTCTCAGAAAACATATTTCTAAAGGGGCTTGACATTTTCCCCAGATGTTGGTAACAACCAATGAAATCCAAATATGCAAAGAAAACAAATCTAATTAGTTCACAAATTAAGTTCTGTGTAATAAAATGAAATGATGCAGGGAAAAAGAACTGAACACATGAAGAAAGGGAGGTGTAGTTCAGCAGTGAAAGCCCAGACAGCAGCTGAAATCTCTCAGTAGTTCTTCAGCAAGCCTCTGCCCTTCCTCAGTGTAAATGAACATCATCTAATTCAGTCCGACATCTACATCAGCAGGAGGATGAAGATCAAACCATTTCAGCAAGACACTGATCCAAAACACAGCCGAGGAGACTCTCAGGTGCTTTCAGAGAAACAAAATCAAGCTGTAGAATGGCCCAGCCAATCACCTGAGCCGAATTCAATAGAGAATGCAGAATAAAGCTCAGATTTGATTGACAAAACCCACAGAAGCATCAAGATTTTGACACTGTTAAAGTCTCATAGCAAGCAAACTTGACTTTAACCCTTTGTGCACAAGTAGCCCTGCAGGCACAAGACGTCAACATGATGTCATATTGATGTTGTACCCTAACGTACACCGTAAGGACGTTGGATCGTAAAAGCATCGTAAGGACATTAGATTTGAATGTTGATGTCAAAACTCAACGCCAAGCCGACATCAATGTCGAACGTCCAACCTAAAATCAACCTAAAATTAACCAAACATCAACGTCTAATCATGTTACACCTTGACGTTGTGTAGACGTTACCAATATGACGTCTATTAGACGTTGGATTTTGTTCACTTTCCAACACAACCTAAAATCAACCAAATACCAACGTAATTTGACGTCGTTATTGAACATAAAAATAACAATGTCCCAAGACGCTGACTAGACATTGAATTTTGGTCGCCTTACATCATGTCCTAAATCTAATATTAACGTCTTATGATGTTGTGTGCCTGCCGGGAGGTTACCATGGGTTGACGGAGCATTATTTTAGTTTGAACTGGATTAAATTATTGGTGGGGACATTTCAGTAATTGGTAGATATTGGTGGGGACTAACACAATCTCACGGCAATTCGTAACTTTTTGATTTAGTGGCTGATTCGTATGAATTCGTACGATCTAATTCATAAAATTTAGTATGATTTGCTCATCACTCAATGACGGTTGGGGTTAGGGGTGGGGTTGGGTGCCACGCCTCCTTTTTAAAATCGTACGTCTGAACTCGTACGAATTTGTACGAATTAGCCACTAAACTGTCAAAACGTAAAATTCTTGCAATTCCTCGTCAGATCAGGCTGTAAGGACACGTCCCCTCCATCCTAGCCAATTCTACGCCCTTGGTTAATGCACCGAAAGTTAACAGAAACTAACAATAAATGATCTCATTATCTAACATGAACAAATACTGTAATAAATGTATTGCTCATTGTTAGTAAATACATGAACTAATACAACCTTATTATAAAGTGTTATTCAATATTATTGTCATTTGAATATGAAAGCGCTCCAATTTCCTCGCTAAAACAAGGCAAAACAAACCTCCAAATTAGCCACAACATCAATAAGCAGCTTTTAGAGAATGTGACGGAGCGAAGCCGAATGTTAAAATAAGGATGTAAATGAGCGTGCACGTAGACTGGATGTTCTCGCTGTGTGTTTGTGAGGTCAGAAGGGTTGCTGTGGTTACCCCTGGAGGAAGCAAATACTCTGAGTTCTCCATTGTTTCTCCAGTAAAGGAGATTAGTGGCTCAATGGTGATGTGAGAGCGTTTCAAAGAGCTGCTGGTTTATTTTTCCACCGACCCTTGTAGATCCCCTATGGCCACATTTTTACACTTCTGGCTCTCTGTGGGGCAGAATGACTGTATTCAGGGCGTTCGAGCGCTATGGTAGCCCATTGCAGGTGAGAGACTCCTGCATAAGAATCAATCAGTTTTTCGAGGAAAGTAGGTGCTGTTGGTGCTTTCAGGTGTGTGTTATAAGTTATAAGACTACCGTCCTATGCTAATCAGGGAGAGATTGCACTAGTAAGTGTGGCTATCGCAATCTGATGACAAGTACAAAGGGAGAATGTCCATCAAAGTGTTTCTGCAGACTGTTTTTATCAAGTTTAAGTATAAACAATACAATTAATACATGTTTACTATTAGAGGCTGGAGATGTTCACACTGCTGCCACACAACTGTTTAAACCCCTCATAGAACTCATTTTTGCGTAAGAAGTTCCCTTTAAAGTCACTTGTGGGACCGAAAAGTGCTTTGATTTACGATAAAGTGCTCTAAACTGCTTGCGAGTGTAGTGGTGTTTCTTCTTAATAACAGTTTGTTGCTAAAAAGGCAATAATAAGGAACTTTTTAAATAAAATAATAAAAAAATGCAATAAATTAGCTTAAAATTAAAGCTGCACTGCAAAAAATGCTTTTCTTACTTAGATTTTTTGTCTTGTTTCTAGTCCAAATATCTAAAAGTTCCTAAATCAAGAAGAATTTTCTAAACAAGCAAAACATATTGCCTTGTTTTGAGAAATATTATGCCAATATTAAGTCAGTTTTTCCTTAAAAAAAGCAAAATAATCTGCCAATGGGGTAAGCAAAATAATCTTATGTCAAAAGAAAAAACAAGATTAATTTGCTTACCCCATTGGCAGATTATTTTGCTTTTTTTTAAGGGAAAACTGACTTAATATTGGCATATTATTTCTCAAAACAAGGCAATATGTTTTGCTTGTCTTAAAAATGCTTCTTGATATAAGAAATTTTAGATATTTAGACTAGAAACAAGACAAAAAATCTAAGCAAGAAAAATTTTTTTTGCAGTGTGTGCATTTGCCTATAGATTTCATGAGTGAACAGTGCATGAATTAAAAAAATATATACATTTAAAAAGAAAAGAGGACATATTTAAGATGTGAGTAAATTAGATTTAGTAAGAGCGCATGTTAAATTAACAACCAATACAGTGGTTGCCTCTTTGGAGGGCCTCTAAACTATTTTTAATCTGTATATCCTGCATTTTAAGGGCTTTTCTTTGTCTTGATTGCTTTTGAAAACACTGTCGATTGGGTTTACGGAAGGCAGTAGGCAGGTCAATCAGTGCTTTTAAAAACACTATTGGTTGGGTTTAGAGAAGGAGGAGCTTAGGTTAATTGATAAGTCAGTCAGTCGACAGCGGCCTCTGGTGGATTTACGCAAGAACAGCAGGGGTGAATGGCACTCGATAGAGAAATTTCAGATCTGAAAAAGCGTACACAGCGGCCCCTGGTGGATTTGCAAAAACTGCATATATATGTACCTCCTGGGATGTATTTGGCACTCTCCAGAAATGTATACAGGGGTACATATTCAGAATATACCTGGGTTGAATGGTGTAATGTGAGTTATGTGTGTGTTATTATTTGTTGCAGGTGTGGGTGGATGCCGGCACGCAGATCTTCTTCTCATATGCTATATGTCTGGGTTGTTTAACGGCTCTCGGCAGCTACAACAGTTACAACAACAACTGCTACAGGTCAGAGTCCAGATAAACTCCTTTCTTGCTCTTCTACATGACTAAAATATATTCAAGATTCATAAAAAAACTAGTTTTCTTCTCTTTTGTTTCTCATTGGATGGAAACACTGATTTATTCACAATTGCCTAATGCTAAATTCCAGCTTGCACATAAACATAATTCACATATTTAGATCAAAACACTGTGGGTTTAATCTAGTGTGAGCTCTCGACACAAATAAAGCTGGATTTACTGATGACTTAATTCTGAATTGATATGCGTTAATCCTTTATCGCATCCCTATATAGCATATGCATCTTTGGCAAATATCTTATTAAAGTTCTGCTACTGCAATAATCCTCCATTTCCTATAGAACTGCTCAAGCTCAGTGAGGATGCATGTTGTTTTTGAGTGATCAGAGATTTAATTGTTCACTCATAAACAGGACTTAGGATCCTTCATCTCTGCCATGCCTTCAGGCAAACCGCTGCTGAATCATCAAATATTTACCGCCGTCTTCTGTCTGCTGAAGCGCAGGCACAGCTGGATCTCCATTCTTACCTCTCAATCCGTCACATTAGCAGATCGGCTGATTTCTTGGAATTCAAAGTCACAATTCAAAGTCACTTTCTGTTGGTCAGCATTGCAAATCCAATGTGAAACATGCATTTGAAAACCTCTTAAACATGCACAATTTCTAATTACAGATGAAGAAACCGGTGCTCCTGTTTCCCCCACAGTACAAACACATGCGCTATAGGGGAATTGAGAACTAAACTGACCATAGTGTATGAGTGTGTGTGAAGGAGTGTATTTGGGTATTTCCCAGTACTGGATTGCAGCTGCATGAAACATATGCTGGAATAGTTGGTGGTTCATTCTGCTGTGGTGACCTCTGAAATAGAGACTAAGCCAAAGAAAAATGAATGAATGAATATATTGGGTTGTTGCAACCTAGAGTTGGGTCAAATACAGACAAACCACTCTGTTAAATGGTTTTTTCAATTATATTTAATTAGTTTAATTCTGTTGTTTTTGTCCATATTTGAACCAACGTTGGGTTAAAACAACCCTTCCAATTGATTAGCAACTTAAGAGTTTTAAAGATCCCTATTCCTTTCCCAGTACTGGGTTGCAGCTGGAAGGGCATTCGTTGTAATCGTGTAAAACATGCTGGAATAGTTGGCAGTTCATTCCGCTTTGGCGACCCTTGATAAATAAGGGACAAAGCAGAAAGAAAATGAATGAATGAATGAATGAATATATTGGGTTGTTGCAACCCAGAGATGGGTCAAATACAGACAAAACCACTCTGTTAAATTATGTTTTTTCAATTATATTAAAATCTTATTTAAAATCTTTTAACCCAGCTGTTATTTTTGTCCATATTTGACCGAAAGTTGGGTTAAAACAACCCTTTCAGCTGATTAACAACTTTAGATTTTTAAAGATTCCTATTCTTCTCCCAGTACTGGGTTGCAGCTGGAAGGGCATCCGCTGTGTAAAACATTTGTTGGAATAGTTGGTGGTTCATTCCGCTGTGGCAACTACTGATAAATTTGGTACAATGCAGAAAGAAAATGAATATATGAATGAATATATTGGGTTGTTGCAACCCAGAGTTGGGTCAAATACAGACAAACCACTCTGTTATGTTTTTTCAATCATATTAAAATCATATTTAAAATCTTGTAACCCAGCTGTTGTTTTTGTGCATATGTTGGGTTAAAACAACCCTTGCAATTGATTAACAACTTAAGAGTTTAAAGATTCCTATTCCTTTCCCAGTACTAAGCTGCAGCTGGAAGTGCATCCGCTGCGTAAAACATATGCTGGAATAGTTGGTGGTTCATTCCGCTGTGGCGACCCCTGATAAATAAGGAACTAAGCAGAAGGAAAATTAATGAATAAATTAACATGTTGGGTTGTTGCAACCCCCAGTTGGGTCAAATACAAACAAAAATGTTAAATATTTTTTTAATTTATATTAAAATTTTACTTTAAATCTTTAAACCCAGCTGCTGGTTTTTGTCCATATTTGACCCACCATTAGATTAAAACAACCCTTCCAATTCATTATAGTTTTAAAGAATCCTATTCCTTTCCCAGTACTGGGTTGCAGCTGGAAGGGCATTAGTGTAAAACATATGCTGGAATAGTTGGTGGTTCATTCAGCTGTGGCGACCCCAGGTAAATAAGGGACAATGTAGAAAGAAAATGAATGAATGAAGATTCCTATTTAAAAAAAGATTGAAAGATTAAAGATTGAGTTGTTCATATCAGCTCACCCATGGAGAAAGCAGAGAGACATTTCACTTTGGAAACCGCCCTCTAAAAAAAAACCCCTGGGTTATTTGTAACCCAATGTTGGGTCAAATATGCACAAACTCAACTCTTGATTTTTATTTCTCAGGATTTATCTGATCATCATCTGTTCAAACTCAATCGCATCACGCACACTGATGAAGCGCATGCAGAGAGTTCATTCACTAAATCATGTTTTCTTTACACAGAATCCCCCTCACTAGTGTGCATACTCTACATTTCAATATTTATGCACATCAGGTTTCTTAGCTTTCCCTTTGCAATAATTCATATAAATCGGTGGATGGAAATATACCTAGTGAGTCTAAAGGAGGGCGGGGGGTGAATATTTATGCACTCCTGTGTTTTGCAGAGACTGCCTCATGCTCTGCTGCCTGAACAGTGGCACCAGTTTTGTGGCAGGATTTGCCATCTTCTCTGTCCTGGGCTTCATGGCGTATGAACAGAACGTGCCCATAGAGGCTGTGGCAGAGTCAGGTGAGCTGAAGATGACAATTAAACCATCACTTCATTTCTAAAATGCTGCTTCATCTTTATGTAGAAAAGCAATGCATGCGTGAGATATACAGTAGATGTGCAGTAGTGTAGCCACTCATGCAGTTTAAAGCACTTCTCAGAAAAAGCTTTTTATTGTATGACTTATTCAACAATTCAGCATTACTTATTTACCACTAGAGCAACTGTAAAAGGGGCTGAAATACGCACTGAAGAGTGTTATTGAGAAAGAGAAACATTAATAAGAAACAATGGTTTGATTTTCATATACGGGATTTAATATGAGGATCTTGTAGCTCCTATTCTGTAATTTGTGAGCTGATTGTACAGTGTTTGTATGGCAGTGATCTCTGCTCTTGTCCTGCTGGTTTTGGACAGGTGTCTCTGTGCTGTAAAAGCAGAGCCAAGACACATGGCAGCATCACTGGAGCATTTCACCAACGTTATCCTCCAGAGCGAGGCATTTGTGTGATATAATGCATGCTCTCCAGGCAGATTTCACCACTCAACACACTGCTTTTCATGCTTGGAGATTTTGTTTCTAGTTTAAATACCTAAAACTTCTTAAATTAAGAAGCAATCAATAAATAAACATTAGTTATTTTATGTTTTTTTTTTTATTGCAGCTATTTCAACACAATCTCACGGCAATTCGTAACTTTTTCATTTAGTGGCTAATTCTTACAAATTCGTACGATCTATTTCGTACATTTTAGTACGATTTGTGTATCCGCCAATGACGGTTAGGTTTAGGGGTGGGGTTAGGTGCCACGCCTCCTTTTTAAAATCGTACATTTCCTTACGACTGAACTCGTACGAATTCGTACGAATTAGCCACAAAACTGCCAAAACGTAAAATACTTACGTTTTCTCGTGAGATCAGGCTGGCTATTTCCAACTAGGAAAACCAGCAACAATCAAGAATGCATGATAATATGCTGTCATGACTTTGCAATAACAAATAAGATTGTAATGGAAGTTAATCGGGCAAAAACAGCCCCAACATAACCAAAGGGGAGTCAACTCGCCCTGAGTGTCTTGTTGAGTTTTTGCAAATTTTCAAAGCATTTTCCCCAAAATATGTGTCAAAATAAGATTTGTTTGCAAAAAAGCATTGCATTTGCTGAAACACAGAGAACATTGTGGCCAAATTAAGCCAGAGTGGATGAAAACGACCCAATTTATTTACCAAGGGTTAAATAAATTGAAATAGATATAATTAACTACAATGACTGCCTTTTAGAATCTCATTATCTACTCCAGATTGCATGTTGGTGTAGTCGTGTCATTAATATTGTTGTGAAATGTGCTTCAGGTCCTGGTCTAGCGTTTATAGCGTATCCTAAAGCTGTGACCATGATGCCGTGGGCTCCGCTGTGGGCTGCGCTCTTCTTCATGATGCTCATCTTCCTCGGACTGGACAGTCAGGTGATTCACTGTTCATTCACACACACTGGACAAAAGCTTTCATTCATCCAATTCACATCTAAATTTGATCACTTGAGCCAATGAAAAATAAATCATTTGCATTAAAGCTCCTGTGAAGTGCTTTGAAATGATTCATTCATCCATTTTCTTGTCGGCTTAGTCCCTTTATTAATCCGGGGTTGCCACAGCGGAATGAACCGCCAACTTATCCAGCAAGTTTTTTTTATGCAGCGGATGCCCTTCCATCAGCAACCCATCTCTGGGAAACATCCACACACACACTCCTACACTAGGGACGATTTAGCCTATCCAATTTACCTGTAGCTCATGTCTTTGGACTGTGGGGGAAACCGGAGCACCCGGAGGAAACCCACGGACGGCAGGGAGAACATGCAAACGCCACACAGAAATACCAACTGAGCCAAGGTTCGAACCAGCGACCTTCTTGCTGTGGGGCGACAGCACTACCTACTGCGCCACTGCGTCGTCCCTGCTTTGAAATGATTATTTTTTAATTCGATGTCTGACGTAATCCCAACTGAAAAATTAAGAGAAGGCGGGACACAGAATAGAAACTCCCCTTGTGAAAAACCAGCCAATAGCGTTTTGTTATATCACAGCTCTGCCAGTGAGCGGTTGAGCTCAAGCACATCAAATGAAAAGCAAATGAGAAGAAGGGGAGGGGCATGTGAGATACTAGAGAGAATTTGATTGGTTAGGATTTGATGAGAAACTGTAGTGTGGGGTGTCGTAAAAAAACAAACAAAGTTGAACCATTTGAGGGTGCTTTCACACCAAGACTTTTGTTTTGGAATCTGTCTCGTTTGCCCAGTTAGCGCGGTTCGTTTGGCATATGTGAAACCAGCAATCGCGCTCGGATATGCGCCAAATCAATTGGTCCGAGATCGCCTGAATGAGGTGGTCTCGGCTCGATTGAAACGAATTCTGGAGGGGATCGATTGTAGTGAGAAAGTGATAGTTTCCGAGCCCGGCTATATCACAGTGGTTTATTGATATGTAATAGGCATACGGCTATATGAAGAGAAAATTATGAGTAGGGCGGGAAATTCAGGAGTTATCTGCAAATGCACAGAGATTCCCGGATGCCAGCAAACGAGTCGTAATCTACCGGAAATCACGCGTCTCCCTCCCGGTCCTCAAATACGTCGCGTACCCTTCTCCCCTTGGCATCCCTCCTCGCTCTTCAGACACGTCGCACGCACCCTGTCAAACATATTATTAACCCCCTTAAAGTCCCATGAAATCAGTACATATATTTTTAAATGTTAGTTACGGTCTGTTAGTATTAAGGACATAAATTAAAGACATAAATGTAAAGCTTGTAGTTCTTCACTTCCGCATAAATGTTTTTTTTTTTTTAAATCAAATCTTTTGACCAATCAAATGCTCTCGTGTATCTGACGAGCCCTGCCCCCTTTAAGACGCTCTCATTTGCTTTTCATTTGATGCGCTTAAGCTCAACCATTCTCACTGGCAGAGCTGTGATGAAAACAAAACGCTATTGGCTACAATTTAAAAAGGGGAGGGGCTACTGTATATCCCACCCTTTCATCTTTTTTTAGTTGAGATTATGTAAACATTGAATAAAAATGCACATTTCAAAGCACTTCACGGCACCTTTAGGGAATTATATATTTGATTGTCTTCAGAACAAACCACTGTTGTCTAATGACAATTAGCTTAACTTGTCTAGTTAACCTAGTTAAGCCTTTAAAAGTCACTTTAAGCTGAATACTATCTTGCAAAATAACTAGTCAAATATTATGTACTGTCATCATGACAAAGACTATAAAATAAGTTATTAAAACTATCATAATTAAAAATATGTGTTGGAAAAAATCTTGAAACTGAGAAGTATTAGAAAAATAGCTATAAATTTCACAGGAGGTCTTCAACTTTTTTCTTTTACAAACACTATTAAAAATATGGATACTTCATGATTGTTACTGTGTTATGAAAGAAAGTAATGTGAAAATATCAACGCTGCTGTGCTCTCTGTGTTTAGTTTGTGTGTGTGGAGAGTCTTGTGACGGCCATTGTGGATATGTACCCTAAAACCTTCCGCGTGGGCTACCGGAGAGAGCTGCTCATCCTGGGCATGTCCATAGCTTCATTCTTCCTGGGTCTAATCATGCTGACGGAGGTAAAATACAGTCACTTTTATACCTCCAAAAACCATGAGAGTTCTAAATAAGGCAAACTACATACTTGCATATATTGTAGGAATGATATAACAGAAACATTTAGTGGTTTTAAAACGTTGACTTCTCTAAACCGTAATAAACCTTGAAATGGGTTATCGTCTCATGTCTAGTCTATGAGTGCAGCTGAGTTTTTAGTGCTAACATGCTTTCTTATTTGGTTTTAAGCAATAATTAATCTCATAAAATAATCAGAATAACTCCAAGTTTCTTATTCATCAAGGTCAAGCAGATTTGTTGTTTACATCAGGTTGTTTTTGTGGACTGATTTGGTTAATTGTTAATCTTGGCTCTGGTTTGTAAAAAGCCTGGTTGGTGTTTTTTATGGTGGTGCTTTATGCTCTTGAGTTTTTTTTGCTGTAGTGATGGTGTTTTTGGCTGGAGAGATTTTTTTGGCTAGTGATGGTGTTTTTAGGCTGTTGTGTTTTGGGCTGTAGTTCTGGAGTTTTGGGCTGTTGTGTTTAGTGTTTTTGCTTGTAGAAATTTCGTTTTGGATGCACAGGTGGAGTTTTTGTGCTGTTGTGTTTTTGCTTTATTGATGGTTTTTGAGGTTGTAGGGATGATGTTTTGGCTGTAATGATGGTGTAAATTGGTGTTTTGGCTGTAGCGATGGTGTTTTGAGTTGTAGTGATGGTGTAAATTGCTGTAGTGGTGTTTATTGGCAGTGGTGGTGTTTTTGGCTTTAGCAATTTTTTTGGCTGCGATGGTGTTTTTGGCTGTGGTTGTGGTGTTGTTGTATTAGTCATATTTTTGGCTGTAGTGGTGGTGGTTTTGACTCTAGTGGTGGTGTTTTGGGTTGTAGTGTTGGTGTATATTGCTTTAGTACAAGTAATTTTGGTTGTAATGATGGTGTATATTTCTGTAGTGATGGTGTTTTAGGGTGTAGTGATGTTTTTTTTGGCTGTAATGATGGTGTTTTTGGCTGCAATGATGTTGTTTTGCTGTAGTGATGTTGTTTTTAGTTGTATTGATGGTGTTTATTTCTGTGCTTGAGGTGTTTTTTGTTGTAATGATGATGATTTGGCTCTAGTGATGTGTTTTTGTCAGTAGTGGTGGTGTTCATACTGTACTGGTGGTGTTTTGGGCTGTGCTTGTATATTTTTGTATGTTATAATGATTTTTTTTTTTTTTTGCTGCAGCTGTGTTTGTGATTTAGTGATGGTGTTTTGTTTGTAGGGATGGTGTTTTGGTCTGTAGTGGTTGTGTTTTTTGATTTAGTGATGGTGTTTTTGGTTGTAGTAATGGTGTATATTGCTGTGGAGGTTGTGTTTTTGGCTGCATCATTGGTGTTTTTGGCTGTAGTGATGGTGTATATGGCTGTAGTGGTGTTTTTGGCTGTAGCAATGGTGTTTATGGTTGTAGTGATAGTGTGAAGTGCTGTAGTGATGATGTTTTTGGCTGCAGAGATGTTTTTTTGACTGTAGCAAAGATGTTTTGGCTGTAGTGATGGTGTATATTGCTAGTATATTCCTGTATTGGTTGTGTTTTTGTCTGTAGTGGTGGTGTATGTTGCTGTAGTGGTGGTGTTTTTGTCTTTAGTGATTGTGTATGTTGCTGTAGTGGTGGTGTTTTTGGTTGTAGTGATGGTGTATATTGCAAGTATATGCCTGTATTGGTTGTGCTTTTGTCTTTAGTGATGGTGTATGTTGCTGTAGTGGTAATGTTTTTGTCTCTAGTGGTGGTGATTTGTCTGTAGTGATGGTGTATGTTGCTGTAGTGGTGGTGTTTTTGTCTGTAGTGGTGGTGATTTGTCTGTAGTGATGGTGTATGTTACTGTAGTGGTGGTGTTTTTGGTTGTAGTGATGGTGTATGTTGCTGTAGTGGTGGTGTTTTTGGTTGTAGCGATGGTGTATATTCTTGCAGTGATGTTGTTTTGCTGTAGTGATCATGTTTTTGACTGTAGTGGTGGTGTTTTTGGCTGTAGCGAAGGTGTTTAGGTTGTAGTGATTATGTATATTGCAAGTATATTCCTGTATTGGTTGTGTTTTTGTCTGTAGTGATGGTTTATGTTACTGTAGTGGTGGTGTTTTTGTCTGTAGTGATGGTGTATGTTGCTGTAGTGGTGGTGTTTTTGTCTGTAGTGATGGTGTATGTTGCTGTAGTGGTGGTGTTTTTGTCTGTAGTGATGGTGTATGTTGCTGTAGTGGTGGTGTTTTTGTCTGTAATGATGGTGTATGTGGCTGTAGTAGTGGTGATTTGTCTGTAATGATGGTTTATGTTGCTGTAGTGGTGGAGTTTTTGTCTGTAGTGATGGTGTATGTTGCTGTAGGGGTGGTGTTTTTATCTGTAATGATGGTGTATGTGGCTGTAGTAGTGGTGATTTGTCTGTAATGATGGTTTATGTTGCTGTAGTGGTGGAGTTTTTGTCTGTAGTGATGGTGTATCTTGCTGTAGGGGTGGTGTTTTTATCTGTAGTGATGGTTTATGTTGCTGTAGTGGTGATGTTTTTGTCTGTAGTGGTGGTGATTTGTCTGTAGTGATGGTGTATGTTGCTTTAGTGGTGGTGTTTTTGGGTGAAGTGATGGTGTATGTTGCTGTAGTGGTGGTGTTTTTGGTTGTAGTGATGGTGTATATTCATGCAGTGATGTTGTTTTGCTGTAGTGATCATGTTTTTGACTGTAGTGGTGGTGTTTTTGGCTGTAGCGAAGGTGTTTAGGTTGTAGTGATTATGTATATTGCAAGTATATTCCTGTATTGGTTGTGTTTTTGTCTGTAGTGGTGGAGTTTTTGTCTGTAGTGATGGTGTATGTTGCTGTAGTGGTGGTGTTTTTGTCTGTAGTGATGGTGTATGTTACTGTAGTGGTGGTGTTTTTGTCTGCAGTGGTGGTCTTTTTGTCTGTAGTGATGGTGTATGTTGCTGTAGTGGTGGTGTTTTTGTCTGTAGTGATGGTGTATGTTGCTGTAGTGGTGGTGTTTTTGTCTGTAGTGATGGTGTATGTTGCTGTAGTGGTGGTGTTTTTGTCTGTAATGATGGTGTATGTGGCTGTAGTAGTGGTGATTTGTCTGTAGTGATGGTTTATGTTGCTGTAGTGGTGGAGTTTTTGTCTGTAGTGGTGGTCTTTTTGTCTGTAGTGATGGTGTATGTTGCTGTAGTGGTGGTGTTTTTGTCTGTAGTGATGGTGTATGTTGCTGTAGGGGTGGTGTTTTTGTCTGTAGTGATGGTTTATGTTGCTGTAGTGGTGATGTTTTTGTCTGTAGTGGTGGTGATTTGTCCGTAGTGATAGTGTATGCTGCTGTAGTGGTGGTGTTTTTGGTTGTAGTGATGGTGTATATTCTTGCAGTGATGTTGTTTTGTTGTAGTGATCATGTTTTTGGTTGTAGTGATGGTGTGCTTGCTGTAGTGATGGTGTGCTTGCTGTAGTGATGGTGTGTTTGGCTGTAGTGATGGTATTTTTGGTTGTAGTGATGGTGTGTTTGGTTGTAGTGATGGTGTATATTCTTGCAGTGATGTTGTTTGGCTGTAGTGATCATGTTTTTGGTTGTAGTGATGGTGTGTTTGGCTGTAGTGATGGTGTTTTTGGCTGTAGGGATGGTATATTGCTGTAGTTGTGTTGTTCTTGGCTGTAGTGATCATGGCTCTTTTGGCTCTAGCAAGGGTATTTTTTGTTTGTATATTGAGGTATATTCCTTTAGTGACGATGTTTTTGGCTGTAGTGATAATGTATATTGCTGTAGTTGTTATGTATGGCTGTAGTGATGGTGTTTATGACTGTAGTGATGGTGTTTTTGATTGAAGTATTGGTGTATATTCTTGTAGTGGTGGTATTGTTTGCTGTTGCGATCATGTTTTTGGTTGTAGTGATGGTGTTTTTGGCTGCAGTGGTGGTGTATATTGCTGTAGTGGTGTTGATTTAGGCTGTATTAATGGTGTTTTGGCTGTAGTGATGGTGCTTTTGGTTGTAGTGATGGTATTTTTGGCTGTGGGGATGGTGTTTTTGGCTGTAGTGATAGTGTTTTTGGTTGTAGTAATGGTGTTTTTAGCTTGTAGCAATGGTGTTTTTGGTTGTAGTATTGGTGTATATTCCTGTAGTGTTGGTGTTATTGTAGTGGTTGTTTTTTTTTAGGTGTTTTTGCTGTAGAGTTCTGCTGTTTCACCTAACATGATACCGCCGCTCCTGCATGTGTTTATGACTGGTCCAAGGGTAAAAATAGGCCTGTGTTCAGCTCTCCAACAGTAATGTGCAGTCAGGTGAACACTTTCACTCCATGTTTCATGAATAAACCCACCCAACTGAAGAACGACAGACAGTCTCTGTTACTAGGAGGAGAGGAGATGAAGAGGCTTTGAAAGCTTTGCTTGTGTCAATATGCCAGTAGTTATGGCTGCTCAATAATGCCAAAATATGCTTTATTGTGATGCTCGTGTTGGTCAGAGGTTTATTAAATTGTGCACAGTTATTAACAGAATTAGGAGTGGGCAAAAATAAATGATTAACCATTATATAACCAAAATACACTAGTGTTTTTGAACCTGTTAAAGTGCTGTTAAATATTGTGATAATCCCACACAATATATCATGATGAAAGCTTCAGCCATTAATCACAACAAGAACATTTGATCCTGTAATAAGCCTGAATGGAGAGCTGTCAGTGCATCAGACTGTGGTGTTGTGTTTGTATCTGATTGTGTGTGTGTTTTGTGTCCGCAGGGTGGCATGTACGTGTTCCAGCTGTTTGACTCGTATGCAGCCAGTGGCATGTGTCTTTTGTTTGTGGCCATATTTGAGTCCATCTGCATTGGCTGGGTTTATGGTAAGATATTGGGCTTTTTACATGCATAACTAATATTCATCATCTAATATGCAAGAGCATCTGTAGTCTAGACATCCAACTAATAAACTAATAAATAACAACTAAATAGAAATAATTGGTACGTTAGGGTGGCACGGTGGCTTAGAGGTTAGCACTGTGACCTCACAGCAAGAAGGTCACTGGTTCGAGCCTCGGCTGGGTTAGTTGGCATTTCTGTGTGGAGTTTGCATGTTCTCCCTGTGCTTCTACAGTTTCCCCCACAGTCCAAACACATGCGCTGTAGTGAAACTGAATTAACTAAGTTGGCCTTCCCAGTACTGGGTTGCGGTTTGAAGGGCGTCCACTGCGTAAAACAAAAGCTGGAATAGTTGGCGGTTAATTCCGGTGTGGCGACGCCTGATAAATAGGGGACTAAGCCGAAAGAGAATGAATGAATGAATGGTGCATTCTGTTTAAAACTTCAACCTATTAAAACTTTTTTTAAAGCAAACTTTCATTAAAAAACAGCTGGAGAAAAACAGGATATTAAGAAAAAAAGGTAGCGTTAAAAAATAAATAGATAAAAAACAGAAACTAGCTTCAGATGTTTAAATTAGACGTGGCAGCAGATCCTCTTCTGTTTAATGATCTGTTTCATCGCATTTCTGTGGGCATCCTGCCCCCTGCTGGCTCAAGTCAGACAGTGCAAACACTCAAACATGTAAAGCAGACCGATAACAGGGTATATAAGTTGTATAACTGTTGTAAACATACATGCAATAAAAATATATATTTTTTATAGCCCTTAAAAAATGATATAGCTCCTATTTTTATAGAATGTAGTTTTATTTACAGTATATATAAATCTTTTTTTAAATCTAGCTTTCTCTTATTTTAACTAAATCTAGTTTTTTTTTTTTTAATCTTTAGCTTGTTTAAATTCGTTTTAAAAATGAATAATCTATATTTTTATGTAAATAAATATCTATATATGTTTTTTATTAGTATTTTTTATACTTGGCTTTATAAAACTCTTTTTTTTAAATAGCTATTTTTATCTTCATTTATTAATTTTCTTGTCAGCTTAGTCCCTTTATTAATCCGGGGTCGCCACAGCGGAATGAACCGCCAACCCATCCAGCAAGTTTTACGCAGCACATGCCCTTCCAGCCGCAACCCATCCCTGGGAAAGCTATTTTTATGTTTTGCTTTTTATATATATATTTTTATCTTTAGCTTTTTAAAAACTAGTTCTGTTTTAAATTCTTTAGCTTTATAAAATCTAATTTTATTTACATATCTAGCTTTTAAATCCTTTATTTTACTATATTTTTAATGTAGGTTTTTAAAAATATGTATTTTAGCTTTTTAAATCTTTGTTTCTTTCTCTTAATCTTAATTATTTCAATCTCTAGCATTTTAATTGATGTTTTTTTAAATCTTTAACTTTATTCTAGTTATTGTCAAAATCTCTATCTTGCTTATATTTAGTGTATATTTAATTTTCATCTTTTTTGTCATTTTTGTTTGTTTTAGCTCTAGATTTGTCAAATATCTATTAAAATGCTGGCAGAAGTGCATGGACAAACATCAGCGTGATGCTGTATAACTGTTGTAAATATAGATGCTTTACTGCAGTGAATAATGGCGTTGTTGCTGTTTCTGTGCAGGCAGCGACAGGTTTTATATGAACATTGAGGACATGATTGGATATAAACCCATCTTCTTCATCAAGTGGTGCTGGAAGTTCTTCACACCGGGCATCTGCACAGTGAGTCAATGTGTTAACAACAGTATTAATATCATGGTTAATGTCAGCAATATTAAGTGTTAATGTTTGTGTTATTATATGTGCTAGTGTCAGTGTTAATGTGTGTGTTAATATCAGTGCTAGTGTTACTGTCAGTAACATCAGTGTTAATATCAGTGATAGTGTCAGTGTTAACATCAGTGCTAATGTTTTGTTAATATCAATGCTAACGTCAGTTAATATCACTGTTAATATTGGTACTAGTGTCAGTGTTTCTTTCAGTCATATCAGTGTTATTATCAGTGCTAGTGTCAGTGTTAATGTCAGTGTTAATATTGGTGCTAGTGTCAGTGTTAATATTGGTGCTAGTGTCAGTGTTAATATTGGTGCTAGTGTCAGTGTTAATATTGGTACTAGTGTCAGTGTTACTTTCAGTCATATCAGTGTTAATATCAGTGCTAGTGTCAGTGTTAATATTGGTGCTAGTGTCAGTGTTACTTTCAGTCATATCAGTGTTAATATCAGTGCTAGTGTCAGTGTTAATATTGGTGCTAGTGTCAGTGTTACTTTCAGTCATATCAGTGTTAATATCAGTGCTAGTGTCAGTGTTAATATTGGTGCTAGTGTCAGGGTTACTTTCAGTCATATCAGTGTTAATATCAGTGCTAGTGTCAGTGTTAATGTCAGTGTTAATATTGGTGCTAGTGTCAGTGTTACTTTCAGTCATACCAGTGTTAATATCAGTGCTAGTGTCAGTGTTAATATTGGTGCTAGTGTCAGTGTTACTTTCAGTCATACCAGTGTTAATATCAGTGCTAGTGTCAGTGTTAATATTGGTGCTAGTGTCAGTGTTACTTTCAGTCATACCAGTGTTATTATCAGTACTAGTGTCAGTGCTAGTGTCACTGTTAATATTGGTGCTAGTGTCAGTGTTACTTTCAGTCATACCAGTATTAATATCAGTGCTAGTGTCAGTGTCAATTTTGTTGCTGGTGTCAGTGTTACTTTCAGTCATACCAGTGTTAATATCAGTGCTAGTGTCAGTGTTAATATTGGTGCTAGTGTCAGTGTTACTTTCAGTCATATCAGTGCTAGTGTCAGTGTTAATATCAGTGCTAATGTCAGTTAATGTCACTGTTAATATTGGTACTAGTGTCAGTGTTATTTTCAGTCATATCAGTGTTAATATCAGTGCTAGTGTCAGTGTTAATATTGATGCTAGTGTCAGTGTTACTTTTAGTCATACCAGTGTTATTATCAGTGCTAGTGTCAGTGTTAATATTGGTGCTAGTGTCAGTGTTACTTTCAGTCATACCAGTGTTAATATCAGTGTTAATATCAGTGCTAGTGTCAGTGTTAATATTGATGCTAGTGTCAGTGTTACTTTTAGTCATACCAGTGTTAATATCAGTGCTAGTGTCAGTGTTAATATTGGTGCTAGTGTCAGTGTTACTTTCAGTCATATCAGTGCTAGTGTCAGTGTTAATATCAGTGCTAATGTCAGTTAATGTCACTGTTAATATTGGTACTAGTGTCAGTGTTATTTTCAGTCATATCAGTGTTAATATCAGTGCTAGTGTCAGTGTTAATATTGATGCTAGTGTCAGTGTTACTTTTAGTCATACCAGTGTTATTATCAGTGCTAGTGTCAGTGTTAATATTGGTGCTAGTGTCAGTGTTACTTTCAGTCATACCAGTGTTAATATCAGTGTTAATATCAGTGCTAGTGTCAGTGTTAATATTGATGCTAGTGTCAGTGTTACTTTTAGTCATACCAGTGTTAATATCAGTGTTAATATTGATGCTAGTGTCAGTGTTACTTTTAGTCATACCAGTGTTAATATCAGTGCTAGTGTCACTGTTAATATTGGTGCTAGTGTCAGTGTTACTTTCAGTCATATCAGTGTTAATATTAGTGCTAGTGTCAGTGTTAATTTTGTTGCTAGTGTCAGTGTTACTTTCGGTCATACCAGTGTTCATATCAGTGCTAGTGTCAGTGTTAATATTGGTGCTAGTGTCAGTGTTACTTTCAGTCATATCAGTGTTAATATCAGTGTTAATGTCAGTGTTAATTTTGTTAGTGTCAGTGTTACTTTCAGTCATATCAGTGTTAATGTCAGTGCTAATGTCAGTGTTAATGTTAATATTGGTGCTAGTGTCAGTGTTAATATCAGTGTTGATGTCAGTAATATCAGTGCTAATGTCAGTATTAACGTAAGTGTTAATATCAATGTTATGAACAGTGTTAATGTCAATAATACCATTGTTAATATCAGTGTTTAACGTCTGTCCACATGATGGTCTGTTTCAGGGCATCTTCCTCTTCTTCTTGATCAAGTATAAGCCGCTGAAGTATAATAATGTGTACACGTATCCAGACTGGGGTTACGGCATCGGCTGGATGATGGCCATGTCCTCGATGGTTTGCATTCCTCTGGGGATCTTATTTCAGATTTGGAAAACTAAAGGAACGTTCCGTGAGGTGAATGCTTTTTTTACATTACCCTTTAGTTTTTTTTATTTTCTTTATAATTTTTTCTCAAACCTTAAGAATAAAAACTTTAAAAAATCTCTAGTTTTTATATGTAGCTTAATTTTTTTATTTAATCTCTTGCTTAAAAACTAATCTTTTTAATCTATTTTTTAAACAATCTCTATTTTTAAAAAAAATTAGCTTTTTATAATCTCTAAAATGTCTAGGTATTCTCGGTAAGCTATTATTTTAGTCTTTCTTTTCTTTTAATAAAAATTTAATATCTAGCTTAAAAATGCTGTAACTTTCTTGAATCTACGTTTTCTAACAATCTAGATTTTTAAATCTATTTTATTAATCTCTAGCTTTTTGTAATATCAAGTTAAAAGACATGTTCTAGCTTCAAATCTACTTTGAAAAGAGCTTGTTTTATATCAGTATTTAAAGGTGCAGGATGTAAGTTTGACACCCAGTGGCTGAACTAGGTATTGCACTCTTGGTTGAAAACACACAAGCGCAGGCTGACAACGTCAACAATAGTGTGCCTGACTTTTGAGCCTAAAGGCTGATTTAAATCGTGTTTTAAATGAAAGCAACAGCACGAGATATTTAAGATATTAAAGGAGGGTTTTTGTTCTAACCAACATCTGAAATGTATATATTAGAAACGGCTTCTGTTTCTCACAGCTGAACAACAGAAAACTGACAAAGATCAGCTCAGGTACAGCTCATGTGCTTTATTCAGTGTTAACAATGCCATTTTACATCACATTTATTGGCATACTACTGAAAGCAGCAGCAGATAGTTCAGCTCAGATCTGGAGAATAAAATAACCCGTCTGAGATTGAGCTTTAGATTTGAAACCAACACATATAAGTGATTCAGCATCTACATTTAATCATGTTAAAGAGGTTTAATATGATTATAAACCTCACCATTTGGTTGAAGTGCAGTGAGTGCAATATTCTGTGCTTCTGAATGGCTGTGTTTACATTTCTGTCATGTTTCGTCTGGTGAAAAAAGCCTAATTGTTTATCACAGCATTTCTCGTCATGTAGTGTGTTGTTAGGACACGGGGTTACCTGCTCACCTAACGTTCATAATATTCATATTATTTGCTAATAATAACCACCTCATGTGGAACTCTGAATCTGCGTCTTATTTCAGGCAGCTACAGTCCACCAGAGGTCGCATTTTAGTCATGGAAACATGCTTTGAGAGCCTTCATGACTGACTGAATGAAATACGCTGTCTTCCACCAAGGAAACCCAGAGTGCTGGAATATAATTGGTTAAATTGGCAGTGGGCGGGTTAAAGAGACCAATACCAAGACAGATGCTCCGGCTTGTATTGCACATTCTCAAAGCAGAATATCTGACTTCAGCAATGCGTTTCAGATAAACAAGAATGAGCATGTTTCTGAAATATCATATTAGGATATTTTTATGCCTTAGAAGGGTCAAAACGTGCATACCGCACCTTTAAAATCTTAAACTTTTTATAAATCTCTAGCTTTTTTTAAATCTCCTTTTTAATATTTTCACTTTTCTTTTTATTTTAATCTCTAGTAGATTATTTTTAAATGTTATTTTTTAAACAATTAACTAGAAAAATGTTTAGCTTTTTCATATATCTATTTTTGAATCTCTAGGTTAACTAAAACTATTTTAAATTACATTTTTATTAAATATTTTATTTAAAATGTTTAATATATATATATATATATATATATATATATATATATATATATATATATATATATATATATATATATATATATATATGCACACATATATTTTAAACAGCCAATTAAGAGCTAACATGTGCTAAGAGGTTAAGACAATAAAAAAAAAAAATAAATTATATATATATATATATATATATATATAWWATATATATATATATATATATATATATATATATATATATATATATATATATATATATATTTATTTATTTATTTATTTATTATTAATATATATATATATATATATATATATATATATATATATATATATATATATATATATATATATATATTTATTTTATTTTTTTTTTTATTGTCTTAACCTCTTAGCACATATTAGCTCTTAATTGGCTGTTTAAAATACTCTGAATGTTTTATATTTTATTTTAGACATACAGTGTCATCCTGCAACTGTTTTGCAGCATATGAAATGTCCCAAACACTATTTTTAACTGTCCAAAATTGGGAAAATTTTTAATTTTTACTCTCTGATAGTAAGCAAGTTTAAAAAACCTGTTAAATATGCATGAAAAAGAATTCAGGAAAAAGTGTTTTATGTAAAATCAGACCACGAGTCCACATATATGGACATCATTTTTCTCTAAAAGTACATCATATCAAAAGATAATACTTTGATTTTTATTCTAATTAGATTCAAAAAGCCCAAATAGCAAAGAAAAATAAAAAATGAATGCTAAAGAAAACAGCTTGGGCCTTAAGAGGTTAATAGTGACAACAAAAATGCATGACTGTATGCACAATAACCCACATGATTACATAACATTTCTCTATTTTTATATCTATTTATTTAGTTTTAATATGAACCATTAGGTTTCCACATGATTATCTTCTGCTGTAGCTGTGCTGGTAGTAATAAGCGTGCAGCTTTTGACTCATTAATTGCGCAAATATTCAGCCTTAATGATGATGTAAACCTGAGTCATGTTTGTCTGTCCTGGATTCACCTCTGCTGTTTCTGCGGATTAAAGAAGATTTTCCAGTGTTCTACTGTGGAGCTGAAGACGAGCACTTCAGTGTCGAGACGCCACTTTGACCTCAATGTGCCAAGTCTGATTGACATTATAGCGGAGAGCGAGAGAGAGAGAGAGAGAGCACTGAATAAAAAACATGCTCTAGTCAAAATAACTTTATTCGACAAAGAATATAGTGCAAGTACGCTAAAAAAAGCACTTTAGTTGAACGTGAACAGTGGTTCACATGGTAAACGATGTTAAACCAGTTCAAAATGTGTCTATTTAAATGCGTCATTACAGTTTTGTAGGGTGACACGGTGGCTCAGTGGTTAGCGCTGTCACCTCACAGCAAGAATGTTGCTGGTTTGAGTCCCGCTTGGACCAGTTGGCATTTCTGTGTGGAGTTTGCATGTTCTCCCCGTGTTAACATTGGTTTCTTTCAGGAGCTCCGGTTTCCCCCACAGTCCAAACACATGCGCTATAGGGGAATTGATGAACTACACTGTATGAGTGTAAATGTAAGAGTGTAAAGGTGTTTCCCAGTATTGGGTTGCAGCTGGAAGGGCATCCGCTGCGTAAAACATATGCTGGATAAGTTGGTGGTTCATTCCGCTGTGTCGATCCCTAATAAATAAGGGGCTAAATGATGGAAAATGTGTGTTGTGAAAAGCCTCCATTTGCATCTTTAGGTGTAAACACTGCTTCTGTCGCATGCATGCACTGATTTGTGTGGTCTGAATGTGATTGCAGCGGATCAAGAAGCTGACGACCCCCAGTGCAGACCTGCGTATGAGGGGCCACGTGGCCTCCAGGGGTCCCTGCGCTATCAATGATGCTGATGCCAAAATGAGGGCGGACGGCAAGATCTCCACCATCACAGAGAAGGAGACGCACTTCTAAACCCAAGACACACTCGTCCCCGGCACGACAGACAGAACAGAGAAGAAACAAATATGTTTGCCTTTATTTTTAAAGAGAGAAGTCTATTATCACATGTGTAGCGTCGATTTTGTTTTTGTTTTTTTGTGTCGCACAGACAGGTAACGCATCACAATTTAACGTCATGATTAAACACCGTTTTGTGTCAGAGTGTATCTAAATCTAGAGGAAAAGAACACGTCGTCTTCTTCGTCACGTTAGTGGTTTCTGCGCTGAATGATGAAGCTGTGATTTAGGGCTGCACAGTATTGCAATGTTTTGATTTTCTGCGATTTTCCGCATTGTGATGTAAATACAGGGTCTCTGCAGGTTTCTCCAAGTCAAATTTGAAACTTTTTAAAGACTATTATGAATTAAATTTAGCCTCATGGTGGGACAGTGGGTAGCACGTTCACCTCACAGTAAGAAGATCGCTGGTTTGAGCCTCGGCAGGGCAGCATTTGTTGTCCCGCTGCCCGACCCGCCCCATTTTCTACCCGCCGCGCCCGATCCCACTAAAGGGGGGGGGGCAAAACCGAAAACCAACCAGCTATAGAGTCCATATATAACAAGCTGTCTGTATAAACACACACACACATAAGCACCAAGCACACACACAGGCAAAGCTCTCTCTCTCTCTCATTCGCACACACACATACACACACAGCAACAAACAAGCTAAACACAGCATCACAGCATTTAATTTACACACATACATACGCGTGCTCGCTCGGGAGTTGGGAGTGATATTGCTAGACGACCTGCTCCTGTCCCAAATTAAACCTGTTACCGACTGCTCTCGTGCTTTATTCGGTAATTTATTGCGGAAATATATAATGCAGACCTCTATTTGCATGTTCCCCCCACAAGTCCAAAAACATGAAATTTGGTAGGCTAAATTGTCCGTAGTGTATATGTGTGAATCAATGTGTGTGTGGATGTTTCCCAGTGATGGGTTGCGGCTGGAAGGGCATCCGCTGTGTAAAACATTTGCTGGATAAGTTGGCGGTTCATTCCGCTGTGGCGACCCCAGATTAATAAAGGGACTAAGCTGAAAAGAAAATGAATGAATGATTATAGCTTACATTTCTGCAATTAATATATGGTGAATCTGATGCTAGTCGACGTAACCTAGTTAAATTGGCATATATATGACATAGGAATCATATAGGTTTATAGTGATGGGTCGTTCATGAACGGTTCGTTCATTTTGAACGAATCTTCAATATGACTCGGAAACTACGAGTCCTCTTAGGGAGTGATTCGTTCATCCGCACGTGCGCACATTTGTACAGGTGGTATCGTTCATTTCAAGTCTTTTGAGTCGTTCATCGCGGAAAGGCAGAAGCCAATCATTTGCGTTAAGATCCGGAAAAGGAATTGAACCGTTCATCTCTCAAGTCCTCTATCGGGTCTGAGTCATTCCTTCATCACGGGCCAATCATATTTGCGTTTTGACCCGGAAAAATAATTGAACCGTTCATCTCTCGAGTCCTCTATTGGATCCGAGTCATTCGTTCATCACCGGCAAATAATACTTGTTTAGAGCCGGAAAAAGAATTGATCCGTTCATCTCTCGAGTCCTCAGGTTTGAGTCATTCTGTTACGTGATGAACGAACGACTCAAGAACCAGAAGACTTGAAAGGTGAACTAATTATCATGGCTCCTATCGACTCTGTACATTAGTTAAGATTATATGTGACTCTCAGTGTACCGTGAACGAACCACTGACATTTGAAGACATGAAGAGGTGAGCAAAGAGATAAAAATACCTTCATAGAGCAGGTCAACATTGAATTATTATTATCTCCTTCTAATAGTATTCTATTGATGACTTATTTGTCGTGTGATCAACCTTTTGGGCTCGTTGTAGATGTGTTCGGAAGCAATTCGTAACATTTTAATAATATTTTGGCAAATAGAACCAAATGAACGAAATGACTCGAAAAAAGATTCGTTCATCTCGATGAACGAGACTCAAAGATCCGAGTCAGTAAAATGATCCGAACTTCCCATCACTATACGTTTAACAGAGGCGAATTTATATGGTCACATTTTCAGTAATCAAATAGCTATCCGATCAGAAAAACACATGATATTACCAGGTGTACACAGACACAATGACTGGTTCCCAGTCGACTATAATCTCACTCAAACTTCCTAAGGGACGAATAAACTAAACCTGAACTTAAACTGAACTGACATTACTGCACTGTGGCTATTGCGGACTGAAAACATTGCAATATCGATGCTGAAATGAAATATTGTGCAGCCCTAATTATAATGTGCTGTGAAATGTTTGCCTGTGGGCTCAGTGCAGATTACTGTAGAGTTTGATTCTAATGGATAGGAGATGTATTGACGACCACTCCAAACGCTGGCTGTATGTCTGTGGATGAGGCTGGGTGTTAGCGGATACGCGCTGATTCGCTGTCCTTCAGCTAGCATTGACTCGCGGGGCGAGCATGACGTAGCGAGCCTATTCGCCACGCCGTCTTACGTGGCTTGAATTCTTGCCCATTTCACAGCAATTAGACTGAGTTTAATTGAAGGTGACAGACCAAACACAGTTTATCACTTGGCTTTCTTTCAGGCTGGTGGTCCGCAGAGTCGTCTCGTCATGAACCCCTCATTAAAGTTCATGTCTTAATAATGCAATGTGATGTTTAAGGGCAGCCCGACGGTTTGCCAGTGAGATTATATTAAAGAGATAGCACTGCTTGGCATGAACACACAGAAATGCACATTTTAAAGCGTCCTTTTCATAAAAGTAATCTGTGCTGTTTTCACTAATCGTGTTGTTTGTGTGAACATTCAGATTAAAGTCTGTGTGAAATAATGCATATAAAATGTAGCTGTAGTAGCTATACTTTAAATGTATTAAAGTAAAATGACTTTACGACACTACGACTTTATTTTCAAAATATTACGACTTTAATCTTACATTATGACTTTATTCTTAAAATATTATGACTTTATTCTCGTATCACTATGACTTTATTTTCGTAATTTCGACTACATTGTTGAAATATTACGACTTTAATCTCATATTACTATGATTTTAATTTCGTAACTTTGACTTTATTCTAGATATATTACAATTTTAATCTCAAATCACCATGACTTTATTTTAGTCATTTTGACTTTATTTCCGAAATATTACGACTTTAATCTCATATCACTACGACTTTATTTCTCTTAATTTAGACTTTATTCTCAAAATATTTCGACTTCAGTCTTAAATTACGACTTTATTCTCAAAATATTCCGACTTCAATCTCGTATCACTATGACTTTATTTTCATAATTTTGACTTCATTGTCAAAATAATATGATTTTAATATCATATTATTACGATTTAAATTTCGTAATTTTGACTTTATTCTCGATATACTACGATTTTAATCTCATATCACCACAACTTCATTTCTTGTAGTTTCGACTTTATTCTCAAAATATTACGACTTTAATCTTATATTACGACTTTATTCTCAAAATATTTTGACTTTAATCTCGTATCACTACGACTTTATTTTCATAATTTCGACTTCATTTTGAAATATTACGACTTTAATCTCATATTACTATGATTTTAATTTCGTAACTTCGACTTTATTCTCAATAAATTACCATTTTAATCTCAAATAAATATGACTTTATTTTCATAATTGCGACTTCATTCTCAAAAATTACGACTTTAATCTCGTATCATTACGACTTTATTTTCGTAATATCGACTTTATTCTCAAAATATTATGATTTTAATCTCGTATTACGACAACTTTATTTCTCTTAATTTCGACTTTATTCTCAAAATAATACGGCTTTAATCTAGTATCACTATGACTGTTTTTTGTAATTTTGACTTTATTCTTGAAATATTTCGGCTTTAATCTCATATCACTACGACTTTATTCACAGAATTTTGACTTTATTCTTAAAATATTATAACTTTATCCAATAGTATCTAGATGCAGCCTTTATGATGCAAGCTGAGATTGCTCAATTGTGCTAGTGACGTCATTGTGAGGGGTAAGGTTAGGTGAGCCCATTTAAAAGCATTGGATGCAGCCCAGATTGCACTGCACCAGGTCTGCATCCAGACCCCTCTCACTTTATCAACAACACAATTGCATATTGCATATTTTCTCAGTATTGTGCAGCTCTAAACCGGTCAAAAGGATGCAGTGCAAATGTGTTCAAAAGACCTTTGCTATCATAAGTCATAAGTCCTTAAACTGCGCTGGATCTGTAATGTACAATATCACACTCAAGAGCACTGTTAATGGTAGTTTTCTCAGGATGCACCGTGAGCCCTGTGCACATGCATGCAGTCTTTGGTCTGGTCTGTTCCATCGTGACATCATCAGTTTGTGCAAGTAAACTTGTTTGTGTTTTAATAGCCTGTTAACTTTTCAGATATTTGTATATTTTTACACGTCTTTAGTTTTTTTGTGAACTATTTCTTGCTGAAAAAAAAATCTGTTTCTCTGAGGACTTTTGATATGTCATTCAACAATCAAGTTCTAGGTATATATGATGGAACTGTTATATGTGCTGTTTACACACAGATTTTGGTATTCACAGGACATATTGTGTGCTTACTCATTTTTAAAAATAAAAGTTAAAAAAGGTTTGGGCGTCTCAATTATTTTAGATAGTCTGTGTGATATTACCAAGTACAGATAGAAAAAGTAAGATATTTTGGTAGCACTTTACAATAACAGTGCATGAATAATGATGTGTTAATATGTAAACCAAATGTTACTTTATTATGAATTAATGATGTATTAATGCATGCGCTAATCATGAACTACAACATGACACATGACAGTATCATCCAAAAGATCATTAAAAGAGCTTTTAAAATCACAATGAATTAAAGCGATTAAATTACATTAAGTATGCTCTTAATCATTCAATTTACATTGCCTCTAAACAAAAGAAGTAAAATAATCAAATTGCATGGATTTTCTGTTTGCCTAAAGTATTTAATTGAGTGTATTTTCATATTTGATGATATTACTAGTTGAGAAAAACAATAATCCACTAAAACAACTGTTCATTTAGTCACCATCAGGCCATCCCATCCTACATGAAAAACTTAAGTTATAGTAATACTACAGTATATGTATTGAAACCATAGTATACAGATCCGTAGTCAGCCTGGTGAAAGTGGTGGTTCTTTTTTCTCACCTTTGTGCAGTTATTCACTTAATTTTCTATTTAAATATGATGTTTAAATACTGCAATTAGTGGCATTTTAAGCACTTTTTATAGCTGGATTAGCTTGTTGGATGGTTATCATAATCACACTTTTGATGTAAAAAAAAATTAAAAATATTAACCCCCCCCCCCCCCCCCCAATCTGTTATTCATTTTATACATATATCATTAGGGGATAATATAAAAATTCAAAACTGTAGCCTATTGTCATTTAGTAAGCAAATAACAAACTGAGCTGCACAATTAACGTTCCCCAGATTTCCTCAACTTTCACAATTTGCCCATTTGAATATTGATCAATTAAAAATAAATACATAAAATATTAATACTTTTTTATACTACTACCACTACTACTAATACTACTAATAATAATAATAACGTAGAGCTTGATGATTTTTCTAGCCTCTCTTGTAATAAGTACATTTGAAAATGCATGTTTACCAACAGTAGCCCAACTGGTATTAAAATTTGGTCTTTTTTTTTCAAGAATGGAAGAAAGGTCCAAGATTTGGTACAAGTTACGTTCCTTGTAAACTGTTCTCTCTATTTAACAACAATAAAGTAGGTCAGACTCAGTAGTAAAAGATGACTTCATTCATGTCGGATTTCGGCTTTTCACTTTTTATGATGGCATACCAGTCAAAGTAGGACAAATAAGCTCATGTATGGGACAAATTCTGGACCTTTGTCAGCGGAGAACCATCCGAACCCCTGGTATACTACAGTGTATACAGTACTTATTATTTGTGACACTTGATAAATGAATATTGAGGTAAAGTTGGTTCTATATACGCACATTAATTTAGTGGCAGCTTGTGCCGCAGACCTTGATTTGCTACTTTGAGTATTTTATTTGAAATATCATGTATGAATGAATTCAAAATAACATTAACACTATTTATTGACTGTAAACAATATTGTACTTTGATCGTCATTGGCTGATAATAGGATTTCCCTATTTAAACATAGTAAAGAATACTTTTCTCAAGTTATATTATTAAGTAGAAATGTAAATGTGCGAATATAAAACCAACTTTACCTTAATCTCCCGCATTCAGTAATAGCTAGAGTAATCTGATAAAGTGTTGCTAGTTTTTACTACAGTAATTTGTGGTGTATTGTGGTATAAATGACCACGTCATTTGTTTACAGTATTAATATAGGTGTTGTGTTTCCATAGCAACTGTAAAACCACCACAACAGATCCACGTAAATACTTTACAATAGTATGGCACAAAACACTACAGTATTTACAAATTACTTTAGATTCTTACCTGAATTTGTTAAATAAATCGACATCATCAAGTGCCATCACTTGAAAACGTAGAGAAAGGCAACACTAAGTTAATATCAGTGGCTTCTGGGAATTTATTCATCGAAACGATCGGAAACCGAACATTTATAACAGTATTACATGTAAATAAAGTCGTTAGGGCGACGCATGCGCGGTAGCGATACTGAACTGAAGCTGCGTCTGTTCAGTTTCACTAACGCGCATGCGTGATGCGAGGGAACGCAGCTGTTGAAGTTAATAATCAAACAACATCAATATCAGGAGCGGTAGTGGTTAATTGTGTGTTTCAGATTAATTTTGTGACCGTGCACCTCAAGCGACAGCATATGACATGAGAGAACGAAAAAAAACCATAAGTTAAGCTAAAAACACCTGAACAGCTCATCAAAACAAGTCACCTATAGACATCTACATTAACCTGAGGTGAGTAAAACAACGCCAAATTATCAGATGTGTTGACTACTGTTATAAGTTTAGCCTTGTGAACCGCTTCAGCAAGTCCACAGCCTGTTCAGATACTGTACTACATACATTAAAAACACTCAAGAAGTTTGTTAAATAAATGCACAAATCAGAAAAGTAAAACTATTAATTATTATATTAAATGTTATATTCTTATATCTAAGTGTTCAGCATATATGAGTACACCCCTCACAAATGTCTCATTTAAATTAATATTTTCTATAAGCCCTGCTGAAAAATCCAGCTTAAACCAGCCTAGGCTGGTTGGCTGGTTTTTAACTGGTCGACCAGCCTGGTTTTAGAGGGGTTTTGGCCACTTCCAGGCTGGTCTTAGCTGGTCAGGCTGGGAGATGACCAGCTAAAACCAGCTTGACCAGCCTAGCCAAGTTGGAAGTCCAGCCAAAACCAGCTATATCCAGTTTCAACCAGGCTGGTTGAGCTGGTTTTAGCTGGCTGGTCATTTTCCAGCCTGACCAGCTAGGACCAGGCTGGAAATGGGTGGAAACCAGCCTGGAAATGGCCAAAACCCCTCTAAAACCAGGCTGTTCGACCAGCTAAAACCAGCCAACCAGCCTAGGCTGGTTTAAGCTGAATTTTTCAGCAGGGAGAAGCTTTACAACATTATATATTTGTGCATATACATTAGATTAGTCAGTACTAAAGCCAAATCTGGAGGCAATCTAGCAAAATGACTTACAATAATCAGAATCAGTTTTACTGCCCAGTGTGCTTCACACACACAAGGAATTTATTTTGGCTCCAGAAGCTTCCAGTGTACGTAAAGTGAACACACAAAATAAATATGGAAAAACGAAATACGACATTAAACAGACATGCAGTTAGTTAAGAAATCTGGATGTTGAGTTGCATGTACAGATTTGTTTGGCGCTGTGTACAGGTGCGTGTGGAGAAAGTATTGCATTGTATATTGATATAAGGTGCAGTGTACAGGTGCGTATGGGAAAGTAGTGCACATATTTATTGCACAGCAGGGGAATATTTAACTGTTTATGAGGTAGATGGCCTGAGGAAAGAAACTCTTCCTGTGTCTGGCTGTTTTTGTGCTTAGTGCTCTGTAGCGCCGACCAGACGGTAACAATTCGAACAGGTAGTGTGCTGGGTGCGAGGCGTCCAGAGTGATTTTGCAAGCCCTTTCACTGACTCTGAAAGAGTATAGTTCTTGAAGCGTTGGAAGGGGTAGTGCCAGTGATGCGTTCAGCGGTCCGGACTATTCGGTGTAGTGTACAGAGGTCTGTTTTGGCAGCTGAGCTGAACCAGACGGTGATTGAAGTGCAGAGGATGGATTGGATGACAGCTGAGTAGAACTGCACGAGCAGCTCCTGTGGCAGGTTAAACTTAAAAGGTAGTACAGTCTAATAATAGTTTGAAAATTAGTAGCCCAAAGTTACATATTAGGTAAAAATATAAAATTTTCAAAAATAGTAAATATCAAGAGAAACAGTCAAGTGAATCTAGAGTATCGAGGAAGAAAGAGTGTGGATTTTTGTGATGTCATGAGATCATTGGCACGGTTCCTAGAAACCTGTAGAAATTGTAGGCTTTTTGTGCTGTGTATGGCACAGATGATTGCAGCTCAATATTTCCTTCAATGCTTTAGCTTCTGCTGAGTGTAGTTTTTCCACTGGAAAAGATAGTATTTTCCACTTCAATATTAGTACTACAGCTATTTAAAATGGCTTAGCTGGACTGTTTGACTTGCAACGTGATGAGAAAAAAATCCACCAGGACCACATGTCCTTTTCATAATTTTTTAGTTTACATTATATTACATTTATGCATGCATTTATCCAGAGTGCACTCATTTTTGCGCTGCATTGTGCGATTGATTGAGTGCACTTTGTGCATGCAGAACATCCACTTTTGTTTTCAGACAGCACTAGAAATGTCTGTGCAGTCCTTAAAGGTATAGGAGGAGATTTTTTTCATGCATCCCAGGTTTCTGCAGCACATGCACCCTCTTTAAACCTGCACTTCAACTCCACTAACAAACTAAAAGCTGTGCTCTGATCGGATCATCTGAATCAATGAATTTTTGACTTGACACCTACTCTGACTGAATCATTTGAATCATTGAGTTGTGAACAGGAGACTCACTCTGAGTGGATCATTAGAATCAGTAACACATGAACTGGTGCTTTCCAAATGGGATATGTTGAAGTTTTGTTCCAAACTGAATACTCAAAACTGGCCACTTTTAAGGGCCCTTTAAAGCTCTTCGATCAGGCATGTCCAAACTCGGTCCTGGAGGGCCGGTGTCCTGCAAAGTTTATTTCCAACCCCAATCAGACCCACCTGGACTAGCTAATCAAGCTCTTACTAGGCTTTCTAGAAACACCCTTGCAGGTGTGTTAAGGCAAGTTGGAGCTAAAACCTGCAGGACACCGAGTTTGGACACCCCTTTCTTATATAATCAGACAAGATCCTTTGAATCAGTGAGTCATTAATAGCAGAATTGATCTGACTGGACTATTTGAATCAGTCAACTGTTACTTGTTATTTGAGTTGCTGTCGCCTTTCTATCAGCTGGAGCCAGTCTGGCCATTCTCCTCTGGCCTCATCAACAAGGCATTTGCGCCCACAGAACTGCCACTCACTGGATATTCCCTCTTTGTCGGAGCATTCTCTGTAAAGCCTAGAGATGGTTGTGCGTGAAAATCCCAGTAGATCAGCAGTTTCTGAAATACTCAGAGCAGCCCGTCTGGCAGCAACAACCATGCCACGTTCAAAGTCACTTAAATCCCCTTTCTTCCCCATTCTGATGCTCACTTTGAACTGCAGCAGATCGCCTTGACCATGGCTGTTTCTCAATTCCAAGAACATAGAGAACAGACTTGCGTTCTTGTGGAGGGCGGTCTTGCCAGGTGTCCTCGAAAAACGAACTCAGGAGACCGCGAGGGCAGAGAACGCGTTCTTTGAGAATTGAGATGCTGCGTTCTTCCCGATGGTCACATGACCGTCACGCGTTTTAAATGGAAATTATTTAAACATTACAGCACTCATACAACAATTTATTGTTGTCCCCCTTTTCAAAATATATACTTTGCATAAAAACATTATAAATATACTCTGCACAATAGAAATAAAACACATTTTAATACGATTTTCAGCAAACAAACACCCTTAATGTGTTTATTCCTTTATTAAGATGTTCATGGTGATGTTTACTTGCACCGTTTCATTTAGGGAAACTCCTGAGGTAATTAAGTGATATCTCTGAACTTTAATAATAAATCTAAATAAAATGCAGCGCTTCCCACCTCCAGTCGCAATGACTTCTGGGACTTCCAGAGCGAGTTCGGTGCTCAAGTCTGCATCAGTGCGTCATCAATATCAAGATCACATCCGGGAAGTTTTAACACGTCCTCCGTACTTGCGGTCTTGAGTATTGGAACTGAACTTAGGCAGCTGATGATGACGTTTCACGAGAACACGAGGACGCAAGACCGCTGAAGAACGCATATTGAGAAACAGCCCACGTCTACATGCCTAAATGCCATGTGATTGGCTGATTAGAAACTTGTGTTAACGAGCAGTTGGACAGGTGTACCTAATAAAGTGAGTGTATGTAATAGGACATACTCAGACATTTTGAACATCAGAGTCTAAATAACCTTAATAATGGAATGTCTTAGTCTCTTGAACAGGTTATAGAAGCAGGTCTCTACATCTAAAGCAAACAGTAAAATCTCATTTGCATTTGAAAATACCCAGCGTCTTTTTGTGTTTCGCTCATGTTCAGGAAGAGCGCTCTTGTCTGCGTTTCAGTGTAAAGCCCTAAAATCCACACATCCAGGCTCTAATCATACATAATGGCTAATCAGAGCATTTCCTCCCTTTTCTCCTCCGGAAACATGTGCTTGATTTGGCAGAGCGCGTGCATTGGGAGCGTAGGCAGAGGCGTATGAAATGATTCTGCTGCATAATGCAAGTGATGAGGCTTTGGCTGCAGAACGAGCCGGAGAAAGGAGAATGAGCGAGCGCTAATGCAATGCAAATCACATCCAGCAGAGATGATGATGAGCGGGCCGGGGGTCAGCAGGCTGAGGCTTCGGTCCCAGCGCCGCTTATACACTCCAAAAATGACTGACCGCCCTTCAGAGTCCATGGAGAAGAGGAGTTATGCAGACCGACAATGGAGGGAGGCATGCAGGAAAGACAAGCAGCACATGTGCAATGATAAAACGTGTTACAACAGCAGAATCCAACGTTACTATACACTGCAGTAAATGCTTATAGGTAGAGTTTGTCTTGTTTTTAGGGTAAATATCTAAATAAATATATCAAGAAGCTTTTTAGTAGTGAAAAGCAAATATATTGTATTGTTTTCAGAAATAATGAAGAGAAAAATTTGATTACTCAGCTTGTTTTAAGGAAAAACTCACTTAATTTTGATTCATATTTCTGAAAAAACAAGAAAATATTGTGTGCATGTCTAGAAAGTGCTTCTTGATTTGAGTATTTTGAGGTATTTGGAAGTTTCCCAGAGATGGGTTGCGGCTGGAAGGGCATCCGCTGCGTAAAAACTTGCTGGATGAGTTGGCGGTTCATTCCGCTGTGGCGACCCCGGAATAATAAAGGGACTAAGCCGAAAAGAAAATGAATGAATGAGATATTTGGAATGGCGACACGGTGGATCAATGGTTAGCACTGTTACTTCACAGCAAGAAGGTGGCTGGTTCATCTGATTTTTACCGCATTTTCAGACCTTACCACATTCTCACCCTGTTATTAACTTGTTTATTTTATTTTTTGGCTTCTGTTTTTGTCTTATCCGCTTTCTGGAACTGTTCTTCCCCAGACTAACCCCGTCATTATGGTCAACTCTACTCTGCATCTGCCGACGTATGCGCCGAGCCACTGGGCAAACTGGTAACAGCGAAAAATGGACATGGAGGTAAGCGGTCAGCTGGTAAGTGTTGAAAGGAACGGCATCATACCATCCTGTATCATTCGTTTTAAAGACAAAATGCAGACATGCGTTCCTCTGGCTACATAATTTGTGCTCTCCAGAAATGTATACAGGGGTACATTTTCAGAATGAGCTGTTCTGCTGAAACGTTCTGAGTTTATTTATTGAGCATTTAGGGTGAGGACACTGACCTGAACAGACTGTTGTGCATGTGTTTAGTTTATTTTAGCTTTTAAAGAGGAAAAAAGAAAATGTATGTTGGATAAATTAGAGTATACAACTATGGTTTGGTTGCGTGACACGTTATTTAAAATATTCTGTATATAAAAAATTCTGTCATATAAAATGTTGTCCAAACACAAATCGATTAACTTGTTTTTACACATTTTAAGTGGATTGAACAGGTGTGTCACGGTGGCGCAGTGGGTAGCACGATCGCCTCACAGCAAGAAGGTCACAGGTTCAAGCCTTGGCAATCTCAGTTGGCATTTCTGTGTGGAGTTTGCATGGTCACCCAGACATGCACGATAGAGGAATAGTGTAAGCTAAATTGGCCGTAGTGTAAGTGCGTGGATGAGTTTGTATGGGTGTTTCCCAGTGATGGGTTGCAGCTGGAAGGGCATCCGCTGTGTAAAACATATACTGGAATGGTTGGCGGTTCATTCCGCTGTGGCGACCCCTGGTGATTAAAGGGACTAAGCTGAAAAGAAAATGAATGAAATAGTAAAAAATGAAAAAAATAAAATTAACTAAAATTATAATTAAATATTAATATAATAATAAAATAGTAATAAATTAAATTAAAGGAATAATTAATAGAAAAACTGCAGCTTATTGTTTGATGCATAATAAATAACAGTAAATAATGGAGTTTTATTGCAAAACATCTCTGCAATAATTGTTATGCTTATGTTAAATAGTTTATTTATACAAAGGTTTTGTTCCTTTAGTGATCTTGTATTGTCCAGTAAAACCCAGTACTTTAAACATCTGCAAAAAGGTTTAAAGAAGGAAAAGGAACAAATTAGTGATTTGTAAAAATAATCAATTAATTATTTATTTATATTAGATAAGTAAATAACGAAAGCAAATCTATTTTTTTTTTACCTAATTTACAATTTTTAATTGTAATTAAATTTAATTTAAAAATGGATAAGTTGGCACTATTCTGTGCTTCTGAACGGCTGTATTTACATTTCTGTTGTGTTTCGTCTTGAGCAAACAGCCCAATTGCTGATCACTGCAAATCTCATCATGTAGCGTGTTGTTAGGACACGGAGTTACAAAGTAACCTGCTCACCTAATGTTTACGCTCGTAATATTTATATTATTTGCTAATTAATTACTTTCTAGTTGAATTCTGAATCTGCGTCTCATTTTGGAGTCTGCTGCCTTGTTTACACTAGTGCGTTTTAGTTTTAAAACGTCGTTTTAGATCAAAAACGATCCGCGTCCACACTAGCGTTTCACCTAGCGTTTCAGAACATATCTCCGTCCACACTATGCCACCAAAAACGAATATCACGTGACCATTGGCGCACTCTGGGCATGCGCGTTCTAGTATAAACAGGAAGCATGTGTCTCGCTCGGCATTTGGTTATTGTTAGTCAACAAACGCCGGTTTAACAATGAACGCGATGGCAAAGAAAGCAAGAGAGGTATTTCTGTCTACAGACAATGAGGTCGAGTTGTTACTAAACGTAACAAATGAATAACGGCACAATGGCGCCTAAAACAGACAATAGTGCAAACAACGCTCCCATTTCTGTGTCCGTGTTGTTGTTTACAGTACTGTCTTCCGGTAGCGTTAGAGCCATGTGTTATAGTCATGTGACAGGGGCTTGACGGATAAGGGAAGGATACGCAATGACACAAAAGCCCCAATCAGGTAGCGAATCTCAGCAGCCCCGCCTCCGTTTCCAGATGTCTCCGTTTTCCCTCATCCACACTGAGACGGAGCAGCAGCGCTTCAGAATGAAAAAGTTTCTCCAGCGTTTCCAAAACTCTCCATTATCGGCACTCAAGAACTCTGGCGTAGTGTGGACGGATGGACCATAGCGTTATACGTTTTCAAACTAAAACACATTAGTGTAAACAGGGCCTGCTACTGTCCACCAGAGGTCGCGTTTCGGTCACGGACATGCTTCGAGAGCCTTCCAGACACGTAATGCACATGTTCAAAGCAGAATATCTGACTTCAGCATTGTTTTTCAGATAAACAGGAATGTTCACTGAGCACGATTCTGAAATATCTGCACACACATGATGGTGTTTTTATGCTCTACAAGAGTCAAAAACTTACACACAGCACCTTTAACCAAGTAGTTTGAACAAGCAGAGTGTAAGAAGAGTGTAAGCAGCTGATTTTTGTTGTTGTTGGGGGAATTAAAATATTTTTCAAAGTCTGAAATTTCATCCATAATGGTCTTAAAAAGCTCTTTAAAAAGTGCTAAATTTGACTTGGTGAAACCTGCAGAACTCCCGCAAGAGAACACACACACACACACACACACACACACACACACTATCAATTCGGTGTTCCGGCATTTGATCGGTTTTCTATTTACTTTTCTCAAGAATGAATCGTATTTGTTGCCGCGACCGAGTCCAAATGTCTTTTTGATTCCCGGAGCTGACCTAAATTCTCCAGAGGCTGAAGTCATTTGTATTTTGTAAGGTGAATTAATTGCATGAGAAGCCTGAGTTAACAGTGTTTGATTCATTCATACGCTAATGTCTGCTGGCAAACCACAGACTCCGCACGGGTTTGACAGTAACGTCTCTGCTCACCTCCCGAATGGGGCCAACGAGAGAGAGAGAGAGAGAGAAAGAGAGAGAGAGAAACAGACAGAGTGAGCACGTCAGCCAACTAATAATAAAAAGATGTGTCTCTTTTGTTGTTGGGCTGAAAGATGACTTGCTATTATTCCTATGATTATCAGCCACTCGTCGTTATTATCTAACAAAAGCGCTGATAACGAAGATGCTGCAGACTTGCTGCATTTGCTGACAGTCACGCTGATGATCACAATGGCTACCGATAAACATTTCAGGATCGTCCAGAATTTAATTTTACACTCCAGAAGCCAAATTAGCGTGCTTTTTTAATGACAGATAAAACATTTCGCTGAATATTTGTGACCCTGGAGCACAAAAAAAGCAGTCGTATGTTGTGATATAGCCAAAAGTACACATATGTTAAGTCAAAATAATCGTTTTTTTCTATAATATGTCAAAAATCATAATAATAAAAGGATAGTTCATAGAAAAATAAAAATTGTGTCATTATTTACTCCATATTTTACTCGTTTTAAACATTTATAGGTTTCCTTCTCCTGTTGAACACAAAAGAAGAATGCTGTTTTTCTTACAATAGAGGTCAATGGTTACCGGTTTTCAGCATTCTGAAAACTGCTAATTCTTTAAACCTGTTTGAGTTTCGTTCTTCTGTTGAACATTGAAGAAAATATTTTGGAGAATGTTAGAAACCGGTAACCATTGACTTCCATTTGTTATTCCTACTATGGAAATCAATGGTGACCGGTTTTCAGCATTCTTCTGAATATCTTCTTTTAACCAGTTTGAGTTTTGTTTTTCTGTTGAACACTAAAGAAGATATTTTGAAGAATGCTGAAAACTAGTAACCATTTACTTCCAGTTGTTTTTTCAACTATGGAAGTCAATGGTTACTAGTTTTCAACATTCTGCAAAATATCATGTTCAAACCTGTTTGGGTTTCGTTCTTCTATTGAACACAAATGAAGAGATTTTGAAGAATGTTAGAAAGCGATAACCATTGACTTTCATTTGTTTTTCCTACTAAAGAAGTCAGTGGTTACCTGTTTTGAACATTCTTCAAAATATCTTCTTTAAACCTGTTTGAGTTCTGTTTTTCTTTTAGACAATGGAGAAGATATTTTGTAGAATGCTGAAAACCAGTAAATACCATTAAATATGACATAATTTTTGATCAGTAATATGCATTTCTCATAGCTTAATGTGGTCAACTTTATAGCTGATTTTCTCACTATATATATATATATTTTAAATCTTCAGATTTTATATTTTAAGCAAATATTGTTTTATTCCATTAATGGACAACTGATACATCTTTCATGCGATGTTTAAATCTCAATTTCAACATAAATTGACGCTTGATTTGGTTTTGTGGCCACATTTATTTACTCTGCATGGAAACAGAGAGCAGAGTAAAAGCTGAGATGCTCAAGACTGGACCAATCAAAGAAATAAACTACATTACACGCTTGTTTTACACATTCACACTGGCTACACTGCCAAAACCGTGCTCTAAATGTAGATACAGATGCACTTTATACACATTCCAGCGATTATATCCTCCAGCAGAGGGCAGCAAACACGTGAAATGCTGCATTTGTAAACCTTTTATGTGTATGTGTGTGCGCGCGCGCGTGTGACGACAATCTCTTCAAGCCCTCAGAAAGAGCGACATCAAAGGCATAAACGCAATACCATTTTCTCCAGTGACATCCTAAGTATTTTATTTCACATTAAAGCCTCTCTTAACGTGTTGGGAACTCTGAAATTATTCCTGGATTTCAAAGCCATGCATGTGAAGGACATTACTATGAGCGCTGGGTTGCCATAGTAACTCCAGGGCACGGAATGTAGTGAGTGTGTGTGTGTGTCAGGTAATGAATTGCTGATGAACAGCACAGCAAAACTTGATTTTGGAAAGCGGCTTATGCCAAATTTAGGCTCCACAGCTATTTATAATCCTCCCTGGCGAAGAAGAAAAACTGGTGGCTGTTTACAAATTATTTATTAGGCATTAATGTGTTAATCATAACTCTAGCTCACCCAAAACTGACAATACTGTCATCGTTTGCTCATTATTCGCATTGTGAAACCTGTTTGAATGTTGTTCTTCTGTTAAACACTGTTAAAGGAGATGTTTTGAAGAATGCTGGGATTTGTTACTATTGATTTCTATTTGTTTTTCCTACAATGAAAGTCAATGGTTACCAGTAGTTTTTAACTATTTTCAAAATATCTTCTTTGAATCTGTTTGAGTTTTGTTGAACAGTAAGGAAGATATTTTGAAGAATGCTGGAAACTGATAACCATTGACTTCCATTTGTTTTTCTGACTATGGAAGTCAATGGTTACCGGTTTTCAATATTCTTCAAAATATCTTCTTTAAACATGTTTTTGTTCTTCTATTGAACATTGAAGAAGACATTTTGAAGAATGCTGGAAACTGATAACCATTGACTTCCATTTGTTTTTCTGACTATGGAAGTCAATGGTTACCGGTTTTCAATATTTTTCAAAATATCTTCTTTAAACCTGTTTTGTTCTTCTATTGAACACTGAAGAATAAATTTTAAAGAATGTTGGAAACTGTTAATTGTTGACTTCCATTTGTTTTTCTGACTATGGAAGTCAATGGTTACCGGTTTTCAATATTTTTCAAAATATCTTCTTTAAACCTGTTTTGTTCTTCTATTGAACACTGAAGAATAAATTTTAAAGAATGTTGGAAACTGTTAATTGTTGACTTCCATTTGTTTTTCTGACTATGGAAGTCAATGGTTACCGGTTTCTTCAAAATATCTTCTTTAAATCTATTTGAGTTTCGTTCCTCTGTTGAACACTAATGAAGATGTATTTTGAAGAATGCTGAAAAAACCGATAACCATTGACTTCCTTTTTTTTCTCATTACGAAAGTATCTGGTTACCGGTTTTCAACATTCTTCAGAATATCTTCTTTAAACCTGTTTGAGTTTCTGTTTTCTGTTGAACACTGAAGAAGATATTTTGAGGAATGCTGAAAACCGGTGACCTTTAACTACCATTAGTTTTTCCAACTATGGAAGTCAGGTTTACTGGATTTCAGCATTCTTCAAAATATCTTCTTTAGTGTTCAACAGAAGTAAAAAAACTTGAGGGAGAGTAGAAAGTGAGTGAATTTCCATTTTTGGATGAACTATCCCTTTAATAGATAGTAAGCAGTTCATAAATACATCAACAAATGCTGTAATCTTGACTATACAATGGGGAAAATAAGTATTGAACAAATTGTCATGATTTTTCCCAGCAATAATATTTCTAAAGGAGCTGCTGACATGGAAATTGAAGCAGATTTTGGGAAAAACCCAAACAATACAAACATAAAAACAAAACATATCTGAGAAATGAGTTGTGTGTAATAATTAATATATATATATATATATATATATATATATATATATATATATATATATATATATATATATATATATATATATATATATATATATATATATATATAAATATAAATAAACATATTTAATACTTTATATTACATGCATTGCTCAGGTGTGAGTTTCTCACAGACTAAATCCTGATGCTTCTGTGGGTCTCGTCTATCAAATCTAAGCTTTATCTTGTATTCTTTATTGGATTGGGGTCAGGTGATTGGTTGGGCCATTCCACAGCTTAATATTCTTTCTCTGAAAGCATCTGAGAGTCTCCTCGGCTGTGTTTTGGATCATTGTCTTGCTGAAATGTCCACCCTGGCTTCATCTTCATCCTCCTGCTGATGTAGATGTTGGACTGAAGCAGCTGATATTCATTTACACTGAGGAAGGGCAGAGGCTTGCTGAAGAACTACTGAGAGATTTCAGCTGCTGTCTGGGCTTTCACTGCCCAAATACACCTTCCTTTCCTCATGTGTTCAATAGTTTTTCCTTTTACCCATAATCTACTAAGCAATTACTCTACGTCAGCGAGAAGTTTATAAACACTGCAATACATGCTGTATACTTGATTTATAAGCGCACATATGATGTACTCAATGACTCTGTGAAACTTATAAACCAGTTAATTTGTGGTCTTAAGATCATTTAGAACAACTAAATAAATGATTAATAAACAATTAATATTAACATATATCTTATTCAGACGTGTAGTAACAGCTGCTTTGTATATTAATAAATGCTTCATTAACACAAATGCCTACCGTTTAGTGAGCTCGTCTAATTTGTGCTTCATTAATCCTTTATTAATGGCAATTAATTAAAATAAATTATTTTCTAAACGGAAAAAGCCAATCAGAAACAATATAAACATTTAAAGATGCACTGTAAGAAATGCAGGACTCCACACAAACTCAACACAAGTCGATTGAGTTAACTTCACAAAATTTAAGTGGATTGAGCTTAATAGAATTAAGTTGTCCTCAAAAAACCCTTAAGTACGGTGTTGTTTCAGCTCATATTAAGAATAAGAAGTTTGAACAAGCAGCATAGTCATCAGCTATGTTTCCATCCAAAAATGCGAATAAACTTTATGCACAAAACTGGATCATCGCATAAAAGTTGTGCGAATGAAGCAGCGTTTCCATCCAACGAGTCAAAGTGAACAAAATCGTCACTTCCTGATTAACTGGCGCCAAATATCAACAGTAAAAACTGCATTTGCTGCAGTAGGAGAAGCTGCATCAATCTTTTCTCAATGAATGCGCCTCAGAAGACAATCCTGACAAGCAGTGAGCGCGCAGTGGCGTTTGCAGGTGTCAGCCGCGGAGCACAGGCGCTCTTGATTCTGGAGGTCATTAATAATATAATAACACTAATACTGAAATGGTGAGACGTTTTATAATGACCAAAACAACATTTCAGATGTTTTATAATGTGCTCAGCCTGACGTTTTGTCCATTCACACACATTTTAAGCATCACATGATCTTTTAACAAAATCACATGACCTTTTTTAATGCGCATGCTGGAGTTTGTGCGGTAAAAGTGTGTCATCCAGTTTATGTGCATCTTATCGAATAAAAAGTTTATCCTACCCAGTTAGGCGCATACATTTTTTATGCGCATTTTCAAAATTTATACGCATCATGGCGTTTCCATCAAATGTTTTTTTTTATGCGCATTTGCAAAATAGTTGGATGGAAACATAGCTACTGTTTTTGAGTGTGTGTAACCCCGCCGGTCCTACGCCACCAAACCCGCTCAGAGCTGGTATCGAACTGGCGACCTTCCGCATGGGAGTTGGTTGCTCTAACAAGGAGGCTAAAGACCATGGCCTCTAGTGTGTGTTGCTAGAGCACCTTTAGAGGTCAGAGGAGTGAGGTTTACCTGCACAGCACTTACTAGCTGGCCTCCGTTACACTCACCCGCCTAAACCTCACTCTCATCTGGGTCACGGCACCAATGTAACCCCGCCGGTCCTACGCCACCCAACCCGCTCCGAGCTGGTATCAAACTGCCGATCTTCCGCATTGGAGTCGGTTGCTCTAACAAGGAGGCTAAAGACCATGGCCTCTAGCATCCGTCGCTAGAGCACGTTTAGAGATCAGAGGAGTGAGCTTTACCAGCACAGCACTTACTAGCTTGGCTCCGTTACATGTGCAGACATGAAACCGTATTTAATGACATCGCATCTTCATTCTGTTCAGTAAATTTTAAGCATTGTTGATTAATGATACACAGTGTGCAGTTATTATATAGTGTGACTAAAAAGCTGCCGTTATGAATGTAATATATAACTAAATAAATGAAATGCAGCAGTTTGAGATATGTATACTCCAAATATAGCATATAGTCTGTCTAAACAGCAATTCTCCGGCACTTTCAGTGGGTTGATTGTGCTGGCGGAGGGTCTGTCAGCCCTCAGTTTGACTGGATCCACCAGCGCTGGTTTCTATAGTAACTGAACAATGTGTGGGGAAAAATGGGGGGAAAAGACAATTTACCACATAATGGGAAAATGCTGAACGTCATGCGTGTGCTTCAGATAGCAAATGTAGTCCTGAAGGCACGTGTTTTGAAGAAGGAATGCTTTCAGTATCAAAAATCCAATTCAATATTGCGCTTTTCATAATTATCATTGTTCCAAAGCAGCAACAAAAAAGATTACAGTCAGAATGAGAGAAGCGGAGGAGTTGTGTGCAGTATATAAACAGAGTTGACCTGCAATAATATAGTATATAAGAACTACATTTACATGCCACACGACTCAATTCAGATTTTAGGGATGTTCTTATATGACCTCCTCTAACCTTAAAAAAGATTATTGATAAAAATAAATTATGGAATAAAAGAAGAAACAAAAATTATTTTTGTAAAATTGATATAGAAATGATGGCTATATAAAATAAGACAAAAAAACATGTAAAATATTGAAAAACATTTGGGGGTGTCACTGTGGCACAATGGGTAGCACGATCACCTCACAGCACGGAGGTCGCTGGTTCAAGCCCCAGCTGGGTTAGCATTTCTGTGTGGAGTTTGTGTGTATGGGTGTTTCCTAGTGATGGGTTGCAGCTGGAAGGGCATCCGCTGTGTAAAACATATGCTGGAATAGTTGGTGGTTCATTCCGCTGTGGTGACCCCTGATTAATAATAAGCCGAAAAAGAAAATTTATTAGAAATAAATTATACAATAAAAGTAAATATTTTTTTAAAAATATTTTTAAAAATGATGTAGAAATTATAGCTGTATAAAATAAGAAAAAATATATGAAGTATCAAAAAGCATTAGGTTTAGACACTATAGCCAGTTAAAAGAACAAAATATATAAAATATTTGAAAACATTGGTATAGAAGTTGGTACAGAAAATAAGAACAAAATTAAAATAGTTTAAATAATGTGATGTAAAAATTATAGCTGAAGAAAATAAGAACAAAATATTAAATATTGTAAAACATTAGATGAAGAAATTACAGCTGTAGAAAATATGAAAAAAAATTAATATTGGATACAGAAATGATATAGAATTTAAAAAAATGAATTATTAATTTTAAAAAAATTAAGCTGTATAGAAGTGTCTTGAAAAACATCTAGTCAAATAATATTTACTGTCATCATGTCAAAGATGAAATAAATCAGTTATTAGAGATGAGTTATTGAAACTATTATGATTAGAAATGTGCTGAAGAAATCTGCTCTCTGTTAAACAGAAATTGGGGAAAAAAATAAACGTGGGCAAATAATTCAGAGGGGCTAATAATTCTGCCTTCAACTGTATATGGAAATTATAGCTGTAGAAGGTAATACAAAATATTTTAAAAGATTGATGTAGAAATTACATAGAAAATAAGAAAAAAATACTTTAAAAATTGATAGAGAAATGATAGCTGTAGAAAATAAGAATAATATGTAAAATATTAAATAAATCATTATATTTAGAAATTATAGCTGTAGAAATTAAGAAAAACATAAAAAAAAACATTAGATATAGAAAATAAGAACAAATATCTAAAATATTTAGAAACATTAAATATAGAAATTATATCTATAGAAATATCGATAAAAAGTTAGAAAACATTACTTACAAATAGTATAGCTAGAAATAAAATAAAGCAAAAAAAATATTGGCATTTACTTTTATTAGAAATCTAAAAAATATAAACAATTATATAAACATTAAATCTAGAAATTACAGCTATAGAAAATATATAAAATACATAACTTTAAAGAAATTATATCTAGAAATAGCAATTTTACCTATAATTTTTTAAAGCATTATTTACAGAAAGTATAGATATATAAAAATAATAAAAACTAAAAATTATATTGTATATATAAAAAAATTATATATATATATATATATATATATATATATATATATATATATATATATATATATATATATATATATATATATATATATATATATATAGTTATAGAAAATAAGTACAAAATTTACAATGTAAAAGCTTCACAAATATGGAAATCTTTAGTAGTATTTTTACACTGAACTGAACTGAAATAGAATTGAAGTATAAATGTTCAGTCAGTGTGCTCATAATAAAGCTTCATGTGCATGTCTTATATGTGTATTTTATGATCATTTTAATCCTCGTTCATGTAA
>NC_133186.1:1122500-1132500 GCF_049306965.1 Danio rerio | reverse complement strand
CTCTCTATTCGGCCGCCCTACGCGGATATAGGGCACGGGTGGTGAGGGTAGTGTCGAGACGCCGCCCTCTCTATTCGGCCTGCTCTAAGCGGATATAGGGCGCGGGTGGTGAGGGTAGTGTCGGGGACGCCGCCCTCTCTATTCGGCCGCCCTACGCGGATATAGGGCGCGAGTGGTGAGGGTAGTGTCGGGGACGCCGCCCTCTCTATTCGGCCTGCTCTAAGCGGATATAGGGCGCGAGTGGTGAGGGTAGTGTCGGGGACGCCGCCCTCTCTATTCGGCCTGCTCTAAGCGGATATAGGGCACGGGTGGTGAGGGTAGTGTCAGGGACGCCGCCCTCTCTATTCGGCCGCCCTACGCGGATATAGGGCGCGGGTGGTGAGGGTAGTGTCGAGACGCCGCCCTCTCTATTCGGCCTGCTCTAAGCGGATATAGGGCACGGGTGGTGAGGGTAGTGTCGGGGACGCCGCCCTCTCTATTCGGCCTGCTCTAAGCGGATATAGGGCGCGGGTGGTGAGGGTAGTGTCAGGGACGCCGCCCTCTCTATTCGGCCGCCCTACGCGGATATAGGGCGCGGGTGGTGAGGGTAGTGTCGAGACGCCGCCCTCTCTATTTGGCTGCCCTACGCGGATATAGGGCGCGGGTGGTGAGGGTAGTGTCGAGACGCCGCCCTCTCTATTCGGCCGCCCTACGCGGATATAGGGCGCGGGTGGTGAGGGTAGTGTCGAGACGCCGCCCTCTCTATTCGGCCGCCCTACGCGGATATAGGGCGCGGGTGGTGAGGGTAGTGTCGAGACGCCGCCCTCTCTATTTGGCTGCCCTACGCTGATATAGGGCGCGGGTGGTGAGGGTAGTGTCATGGACGCGGCCCTCTCTATTCGGCCGCCCTACACGGATATAGGGCGCGGGTGGTGAGGGTAGTGTCGAGACGCCGCCCTCTCTATTCGGCTGCCCTACGCGGATATAGGGCGCAGGTGGGGAGGGTAGTGTCGGGGACGCCGCCCTCTCTATTCGGCCGCCCTACGCGGATATAGGGCGCGGGTGGTGAGGGTAGTGTCGGAGACGCCGCCCTCTCTATTCGGCCGCCCTACGCTGATATAGGGCGCGGGTGGTGAGGGTAGTGTCGGGGACGCCGCCCTCTCTATTCTGCCGCCCTAGGGGGCTGCCTAGGTCGCCTTTAAGGACGCTCCGGCCCTGACTGTGGCCTTACAGCAAGAAGGTTGCTGGATCGAGTCCCGGCTGGCTCAGTTGGCATTACTGTGTGAAGTTTGCATGTTCTCCCCGTGTTGGCGTGGGTTTTCTCCGGGTGCTCCGGTTTCATCCACAGTCCAAACACATGCGCTATAGGGGAACTGATCAACTGGCTGCAGTGTGTGAGTGTATGAGTGTGTGTTTCACAGTACTGGGTTACAATTGTAAGGGCACTGCGTTTTTATTCCCATTCAAAAAAAAAAAAAAAAAAAAACTCCCCGTCAGGTCAGCACGCATCTGCGTCTCATCACAAGGTGTCCTGAAAGCACTGTGTTTTTCTGTCTGCCTCCAGAAACCCGTTTGTCTTTTTATCTCGCAGCGATTCACTGCAAAATCAATCAATGGAGCCACAGGAGGATCTCTGCTGACACTCCAGACACACTGACGGCGAGAAAACATTCACACACCATGACAAATGCAGGATTTTACTGAAAAAACAGCAGCTGACACGGGGAAAACAGTGTTTTTATTACGCGTCATCAGTCAGCCATATTGGAGAGCAGAACGTAAACAATAACACTGAGCGAAACATGCATATATTGCTGATTATTAGCGGTGAAGATGATCAGTTATTAGCTGTGTTTCCGTCTGAAGATGTGCATTATATTTATGTGCAAGCTGGAATTTTGCATTAAGCATTTGTGAATAAAGCAACGCTTACATCCAACGAGAAACTAAAGAGAAGTAAATCATTCTGAAAACTTAATAATCACAGAAATGTAGTTTGAAAATTCCTGGTGCTGTTTTTTCTCCTCTAATAAATGAGTTGCACCTCAGAAGACGAAGCTGAAACGCGGTGAATGCGCTGGCTTTTGGAGGCTGCTCAAGACACTTCTGGAGGCAATAATAATAATAGAAGAAGAATAGTACTGAAGCACTGAAATGACGGAGGGCTGAGGCCTTTTACAATCAGCACAACAACATTTCAGATCGTTTACAATGAAAGTCCCTCAAACACACATTTATATATGATCATCATCTGTCAAAAACGAAACCAAGTTGTGCACACTGATTTTACAACTTAAACTTGGTTTGGATCTTTTAAAACAAAATATATATCGAATAAACAAAACAGTTTTGTCATTATTTATTGAATTATTGCGAATACCAAGAGACCCCACAAGCCCTAAAGACAATGCAAATGTATCAATTAAATTTCAGCATTATATCCGTTGTTTGTTGTTATATACAATTTTAGACTTTTTATTGTATTTTTGCGGTAACTTACTGGCAGCACTGTTTACCACAAGTGCCCTTTTACAGTTATTTACCTGTAAATGTGTTTTACAGTAGCAGGGCCCTACCGCAAATTCATTTGAAGGTAAATCAGCCTCACCACAACTTCTTTCTATGGTAAAATCCCCTTTGCCACATTTTAATTTTAGAGTATGACATTTTTTAAAGCAGTTTTACAGTAATACTTTACGTTTTACTCAAGCAAAATCTTTATTTTTTTAGTTTTTCCTACTGAATTTAATAAATTCCAAACAAGTGACAATTTTTTTTATTACCCGTCTCATTTTTGTCTTCATCTACAGTAACTGTACTTGATTAATTACAGTAGAATACTGCGGTAAGTTACTGTAAAAGTTTGAAAATGACCCTGTTCATGAATGTATCTGGTATTTTACTGGGTGTGTTTGCAGTAAATAACTACAGTGTGTTATATAGAGTTGAAGTCTAAATTATTCCCCTTCTATGAATTTAGTTTTCTTTTTAAAATATTTCCCTAAGGATGTTAAACAGAGCATTGCGATGTTCACAGTATCTCCTTTAATATTTGTTCTTTTTGGAGACAGTCTTATTTCTTTTATTTCAGCTGGAATAAAAGCAGTTCCTAATTGTTTTAAGGTCAATATTATTCGCTCCCTTAAGCAATATTAGTGTTGGATTGTCTCCAGAACAAACCACTGTTATACAATGACTTGCCTAATTACCCTAACCTTACCATAACAACCATAGTAAAGCCTTTAAATGTCACTTTAAGCTGAATACTAGTGTCTTGAAGAATATCTAGTCTAATATTATTTACTGTCATCATGGCAAAGATAAAATAAATCAGCTATTAGAAATGAGTTATTAACACTATTATGTTTAGAAATGTGCTGAAAAACTCTGCTCTCTGTTAAACAAATTGTGGAAAAAATATACAGGAGGGCTAAAAACTTCGACTGTACCTGTGTACCGCTCTCCACTTTTCATCCCTTAAGGCAAATCTATCTAGTATGAAACTAGCCTGTGTTTGTTTACCCAAATCCTCCCGCAGTATATTTGGTGTGTATGGTAATCTCCTCTTTCCCCGGCTGACACCCTCTCCTACTCAAGTGTGAAATGTTATTAATCTCTTGCAGATTCCTTCCCACTAGACTAAGAGGATAATGTAACAAACGCAGTTAAAAAGCCCTCTGAAGCGTCTCAGAAAAGCCTGTGGCATGTTATTAAGTTTGGCAAGAGGGCTGTTTGATTAACTTTGGATTATTTGAAGGTGTGAGCCATGCCTTCTATTAGCTAAACCCACACTGCAACAAAAAAATTAGGTTCTTAGTATTTTAGTGATTCAAAAATGACTATATGCAGTGTTTGCATGAGAAAGCAAGATATAATAAAGGGATAGTTCACCCAAAATTGATAAGTAGAGGGGAAAGCGGGGATGAAAGTAACAAATCGATTGTTGTAAAGCCCTGTCAACATTTCTTTCCAGGCCATAACAGCACAATCTGCATTCAACCCTTGATGGAGCTGCCAAATATCAGCTGATTTCGGGACTGTGTCCTGTGGTTAGCTCTGAATTTCAGTTTTTAAGTGCAGAAATTATTGCAGTGGTTCTTTTTTCCTTGATGTAAGCTGTCTTTCTCTTTTCATGCATCACACTTAGGGGCGAAGCAATGGCGCAGTAGGTAGTGCTGTCGCCTCACAGCAAGAAGGTCGCTGGGTCGAGCCTCGGCTCAGTTGGCGTTTCTGTGTGGAGTTTGCATGTTCTCCCTGCGTTCTCGTGGCTTTCCTCTGGGTGCTCCGGTTTCCCCCACAGTCCAAACACATGCGGTACAGGTGAATTGGGTAGGCTAAATTGTCCGTAGTGTATGTGTGTGTGTGTGGATGTTTCCCAGAGATGGGTTGCGGCTGGAAGGGCATCCGCTGCGTAAAAACTTGCTGGATAAGTTGACGGTTCACTCCCCGGATTAATAAAGGGACTAAGCCAACAAAAAAATGAATGACTGAATGCATCACACTTATGATTAATCTACAGGTTATGTAGTGCAATAACACATCCTTGAGTTTGCACACTGGTTTAAATGGCAAGAGTTCCTGTGGGGACACTGTTATTCATGCCCCACTGATAATATTCAGACCCTATTTTTCACTTCCATATTAGAGTTTGCAGTTTTTGGATTCAGATGTTTTAAAAAATGAATGCGTATTGCCAATAATAATAACACCTATGAATAAACTGTGGAAAATGTTTACTTATTGCATTGGGAATGCAGTATTGGGAAACACCCATACACACTCATTGTCACACCCTCATACACTTCGACCATTTTAGTTTATCAATTCCCCTACAGTGCATGTGTTTGGGGAAACAGGAGCACCCAGAGAAAACCCATGCCAACACGGGGAGAACATGCAAACTCCACACAGATATGGAAAATGACCCAGCCGGGACTCGAACCAGTGACCTTCTTGCTGTAAGGCCACAGTGCTAACCACTGATCCACTGTGCCGCCCTCATGCAGTTTAATGTTTGTTTGTTTGTTTTTAAAATAAAGGGCAAAATGTGTTTACAGTGAACATTAACAAGGTCATAGTCAGATATATTTAAAATAAACAAGATTAAACCAGTAAATCTAACAAATATTGCTGCTGACGGGGTCAAGAGTAATGAGTAACTTTTATTTAAAGTGAAATTATATTAAAGTTGTTCTACATTGATACCAATATCCACCTGATATCGACAGACCACACTCATGAATAAATATTTTTATGAAAAATGGTTCTTTCGTCTCTGATCTGCCATAATATTTGATGTATGCACTGCAAAAAAATCCTTTTCTTCATTTTTTTTGTTCTTGTTTTGAGTCAAAATATCTAGAAATTCTAGAAAATCAAGTATTTTCTAGACAAGCAAACAATATTTCAGAAATAAAGGGCTCTATTTTAATGATCTAAGCCTAAAATGTAAAGTAGAGATCTGCGCAGGACTAAATTTTGAATCCCGCTCCCGCCAGGTTTTAGCCCGAACCCGACCGCTCCTGCTTATATTCAGCATTTGTTGTCCCGCTGCCCGACCCGCCCCAGGGGAGAACAAAACTGAAAACCACCCAGCTATACAGAGTCCAGACAGCCTATAACAAGCTGTCTGTTAGGGCTGCTCGATTACGGGAAAAATCATAATCACGATTATTGTGGTCATAATTGTTATCACGATTATTCAAAACGATTATCAGTTGAAGTTAAAATTATTCATCCTCCTGTGAATTTATTTTTATATTATAAATATTTCCCAAATTATGTTTAACAGAGGTTTTTTTTAAAGTATTTCCTATAATTTTTTTTCTTCTGGAGAAAGGCTTATTTGTTTTGTTTCAGCTAGAATAAAAGCAGGTTTGAATATTTTGAAACCTATTTTAATAGCTCGATATTATTAGCCTCTTTAAGCAATATATATATTAGATTGTCTGCAGAAGAAACTACTGTTATACAATCACTTGACTATTAACCCTAATTAAGCCTTTGAATGTCACTTTAAGCTGAATACTAGTATCTTGAAAAATATCTAGGCTAGTAAAATATAATGTGCTGTCATCATAGCAAAGATAAAAGAAATCAGTTATTAGAGATGAGTTATTAAATCTGTTATGTTTAAACTGTGCTTTAAGCATCTTCACTGTATTTTTGATTTTATTATTGATTAATAATAAAAACAGTCATCAGCAGCAGGAATACCGCACACTGTCACTTTAAGAATCGTGCGGCTCTGATATGGTTTCTCTTTCTCGTGTCTTTTGATTCTCAAATTATTCAAAATTTAAATCAAATTAATTATTCAAATTCAAATAAAATCAAAATTATTACACAAATGGGGATTAATATGAATAATCACTAAACACCGCGCTCTAACACAAATGTGCATGTATTGACCATTAAAGCGCTCACATTAAGATCGCGTTACATACACACACGCGCTCTTTTGCGCTTTTAAAAACATGTATGATGCGCATCCCATGCTGCAAAAGTTACATTACAGCTCAAGCTTTTAGTCATTTTCACGTGGAACTGAGCTTTGCAGAGGCAAAGAGTTTTCACAGGTGTACAACTGGAAAGGGGGCGGTACGTGATGGAATAATCGTTTATCTCGATTAATGCTTTTTCATAATTAAAAGCCAAAATCGAAATCGGATTTTCAATTAATTGCACAGCCCTACTGTCTGTATAAACACACACACACACACACACACACACACACACACACACACACACAGCAACAAACAAGCTAAACACAGCATAAAGCTGACTCATTCACACACATTCATATGCGTGCTCGCTCGCTCTGGAGTTGTGAGCAATATTCCTTGACGGCCCGCTCCCGTCCAAAATTAAACCAGTTATGAAATGTAAAATGTTTCTTGATTTCAGAATTTTTAGATATTTGGACTAGAAACAAGACAAAAACTCTACATAAAAATGTGCAATTTAGACTCCAGATCCAAATCATACCTGTATGTATTTCTGTCTCCATGCCACTGACTGTAGATTCAATCTCCTTACAAGATTTGCTCCGAGACTTCAGATGCAAAAAACAAACATTTCAGCACAAACACAGGCTCTTCATCTGAAACTGCAAGTCTTCAAAAGAAGAGAAGCCAAGCATTGTGAACGTTGTAGGCCAGATGCTGAATGCACACGATGCATAGACAATGGTTTTGTTGGAACGCATGTTGGCAGATGATTTAATGGGAAAAGTCTGCTTGTGGTGAATCATCTCAGTGGGTCAGTCTTGTGTAAGTAACAGCACTGGGGGAGGAAGATCATTCAGGAGAGACGGATATTTATAACACCAGAGCCAAATCTGCAAAAAACACGCAACAGCAGCCATCAATGTAGAGTCCTCAATTACTAATATACTTAATACACAAATACACTTCTTTAAACATGTACAGGTTCTATCTAAATGATTGTAAGATATTGAGCTTCAAAGTTTTTGCATTTCATATAGCAAACATTATGGGCTCTATTTTGACGGTCCATGCGCAGAGCGCAAAACGCAGGGCGCAAACGCTTTCAGGGCATGTCAGAACGCATTTTTGCTAATTTAAGGACGGGAAAATCCGCTTTGCGCCGTGGCACATGGTCTAAAGGGGTTAAGTTTATTTTCTTAATGAGTTATAGGTGTGTTTTGAGAATAAACCAGTCTCATCTCCCATTCACTTTAAGAGCCAGCTGCGTCACGCCATAAGCGCAATGCTATTAACATGACATAAAGTAAGTTCACTTTCACTTTTGCTCTTGTGGATAGGGAAGCCTTTACGCACAGACATCAATTAGCCTATAAATAATTAATTTCGTTTGTTAAACGCAAAGATTTGTTTCAAAACTATTTCTAAATTCAGTTCTAATTTCCAGCAAACGAATAAATGAACAATAATAACAAAGTGTGGTCAACATTTATTTAGTTATTTCCAAATACACCTGCTGCCCCATATGGTCTAAAACCTGACAGGTGGACAAATCTAAGCTTATTTTTAATAAAACAGATATAATAAACAATACTGCTAATAATATTAACATTATACAAAAGCAAATTGAATGAACTGAAAAAGCCTCCCGAGATGAAGAAAGTAAGGCAGTGGTTTTTAAATCTTCATGTATGCTAGAAATTAATATGTTTTGTAATATTTTAATAATTTATATTTATATCCAATATATATCCTTATTATATATATCCTTAATATATTATATATTTTTCACATGTAAAGATGTTTGTGTATTGCTCTGCATCTTGTGTGTAGTGTGTAAGCCAGGCGCACTTTGCGCCAGACAATAGACCGACTTTGTTCTGGTCTAAAAAGCAGACTATTTACAGTTTCTCAAAATAGCAACGCCACAAAACACGCCTGCTTTTTTAGACCAGAACGCCTATGGGCGCACATATGAGCACAAATGCATCTGCTATTTAAACAGTGTGGCGCAACACCTCAAAATGACCCTTGCGCCGAGCTGAAAGTACCAAAAGACTATTGCGCCGCGCCTTGCGCCACATTGCGCCGGGTGTATGATAGGGCCCTATATGTGTAACAGATCTCTGTCACATTAACATGATAAATGTGCTCTAAATGTAAATTAAGTTCTCTTAAATTTGCAAGTTGAAGCAAAACAAACAGGGTGAATGCAGAGAGAAGCGTCTGATTCTAAAGTCATTTTCTGCTTGGGATTATAAGGGTCTATCTGGCAGATCATTCACTGAAGCATGACTTTTCAAGAAATACTATCAGTCTGCTTATTAATTTAACTTAAAAATGCATAAATTGTTGTTGTAACGATGTGTTGATGATTGAGAAAGTTTAATTATTGTTTTCTATAATATTTATTTAAAGTTTTAGGATGAATATTTATTTTCTTGTTCAAATTAAGTATACAAGGCTGTGCTATGTATTTAGTCCAGTGCAGATGTTATCTTTATGTAATTAATGTACACTGAAAAAAATATTCAAAGATGATTCCTTGGATTTACTCAAATTTTTTAAGTTAAGTGGTTGTAAATGATTTATTTGTGTTGAATTAGGCGCAGTAGGTAGTGCTGTCGCCTCACAGCAAGAAGGTCGCTGGTTCAAACCTCGGCTCAGTTGGCGTTTCTGTGTGGAGTTTGCATGTTCTCCCTGCCTTCGCGTGGGTTTCCTCCGGGTGCTCCGGTTTCCCCCACAGTCCAAACACATGCAGTACTGGTGAATTGGGTAGGCTAAATTGTCCGTAGTGTATGAGTGTGTGTGTGTGAATGTGAGTGTGGATGTTTCCCAGAGATGGGTTGCGGCTGGAAGGGCATCCGCTGCGAAAAAACTTGCTGGATAAGTTGGCGGTTCATTCCACTGTGGCGACCCTGGATTAATAAAGGGACTCAGCCGACAAGAAAATGAATGAATGAATGTTTAAATTCAACACAAATGAATTGTTTGCAACAGTTCTGCATGCAACACTTTTTTCAGTAATATTTATTTATTTATATGCTTTACATCAGTGGTCATCAAACTTGTTCCTGGAGCGCCGGTGTCATGAGAAATCAGGTCCCCCCTGCAATCGAGTCCGCTTAGGACCCCAATGGATAATCTGCATTAATGCCTGATGAAAACCTATTGTACTTCTCCACAGTGCAATTACTCTCATATTTGATGCTTTTTAATAGTCTATTCTCAGTCTTGACATTTTAACACTAATCATATCAGGAACATTATTATCAGTAACTACAAGTTAAATATATGCATAGTTAAAACAATTGAAAGGTGTATAATCATTAAATGTCTCTTATATATTTACATAAGTGGTAGCACGTCATAAGCTATCTAAAATAAAAGCTTTACACGTGCCTTTAGTTGTACATCAGTGTATGATACATATAATTTAAAATAGTTTTAGATCATTATAACGTTCTTTTAAATTACATACATTTAAACGAGATTTCACTGCATATTTATATTTTAATCAGGCACTACAGACTACACCTATTACTACTCCAGTGAACCAATAGGATCCTAGGCAG
>NC_133186.1:1082500-1117500 GCF_049306965.1 Danio rerio | reverse complement strand
TAAGGAGAAACTCATTTAATTTCGACTCATTATTTCTGAAAACAAGACCATATTTTTAGCTTATCTAGAAAAAAAATTTCCACAAGCAGAGAAATATATTATATTATATTATATTATATTATATTATATTATATTATATTATATTATATTATATTATGTTATATTATATTATATTATATTATATTATATTATATTATATTATATTATATTAAATTATATTATATTATATTATATTATATTATATTATGTTATATTATATTAAATTATATTATATTATATTATATTATATTATATTATATTAATTATATTATATTATATTATATTAATTATATTATATTATATTATATTATATTATATTATATTATATTAATTATATTATATTATATTATATTATATTATATTATATTATGTTACATTATATTAATTATATTATATTATTTTATATTATTTTATATTATGTTATATTATATTAGAATTTATTATATTATATTATATTATATTATATTATATTATGTTATCTTATATTATATTATGTTATATTATATTATATTATATTTGTTATATTATATTATATTAATTATATTATATTATATTATATTATTTTATATTATGTTATATTATATTAGAATTTATTATATTATATTATATTATGTTATATTATATTATATTATATTATAATATATTATATTATATTATATTAATTATATTATATTATATTATATTATGTTATGTTATATTATATTATATTAAATTATATTATATTATATTATATTATATTATATTATATTATATTATATTATATTATATTATATTATATTACATTAGAATAATTATATTAATTTTATTATATTATATTATATTATTGTATATTATGTTATATTATATTATATTATGTTATATTATATTATTTTATATTATGTTATATTATATTATATTATATTATATTATATTATATTATGTTATATTATGTTATAATATATTATATTATATTATATTATTTTATGTTATATTATATTATGTTATATTATATTATATTAGAATAATTATGTTATATTATATTATTTTATATTATGTTATATTATATTATTTTATATTATGTTATATTATATTATATTAAATTTTATTATATTATATTATATTATATTATATTATATTATATTATATTATATTATATATATTATGTTATATTATATTTTATTATATTATATTAAAATAATTATATTTATTATATTATATTATATTAGAATAATTATATTAATTATATTATATTGGAATAATTATATTATATTATATAATAGTATATTATATGATATGATATAGTATTCTTTAAACAGCATCATAGTAACACACATGACACTTAAATAATACAATAAACATTATTTATCAGCATTACATGTAACACAAAACTCTATTGTACATCACTGATGAGAAAAAAGATTAGTAGTACCATAGTAGGTGTTCACATGGATGAATATGGCCACTACATACTAGCCCTAAACAGCTGCGTCTCCGACTTTTTTGGGAATGTGTTGCAGGTCTAAATCACAGGAAATGACCAGACAAAACGTGAAACATTGTGTGTTCATGTTGTCTGCTTTGAAATACAGGTCAATGTAAATTTAGAAATCAATACTTTTTGTTTTGTTTTCCATATGGTCCAAACTTTTTCTGATTTGGGGTTGTAACTTTTTGTGTGAACTAACCCTTTAATATTAACCAGGTTACTGATTTTTCAATGTTAAAACTGCGCACATTTTTACAGTGTATCCTAACAAATCAAACATGGCATGGAGATTTTTCCTGCGCTTGAAGGCTGTCCTCTTTAAGCGGATGAAGGATCCGGAGTCATCTGATGACTGGATGTGTCCTCGTCAGGGTTTGTTTTCAGGCTATCTGACTCATCTTCTCTCACTGAAAAAATGCTTTTCTTACTCAGAGTTTTTGTCGTGTTTCTAGTTCAAATATCTCAAATAATCTTACATCAAGAAGCTTTTTCATGGTCGTCTTGTTTTCAGAAATAATGAGTCAAAATCAAGTGAGTTTAAGTTGGGAGTTAAATGATTTATTGGTTTAATGTTTTGTTAATTTAGTGACTAGTTTAGTGGTATTGACTGGTTTAAGGGTTTCTTAACTCAGTGGCTGTATTAGTGGTATTGACTGGTTTAAGGGTTGGTTAACTCAGTGGCTGGGTTAGTGGTATTGATTGGTTAATTTAGTGACTGGTTTAGGGGTAATAATTGGTTTAACAAAGGTTAATTTAGTAAATTTAGTGACTAGTTTAGTGGTATTGACTGGTTTAAGGGTTTGTTAACTCAGTGGCTGGGTTAGTGGTATTGACTGGTTTAAGGGTTTGTTAACTCAGTGGCTGGGTTAGTGGTATTGACTGGTTTAAGGGTTTGTTAACTCAGTGGCTGGGTTAGTGGTATTGATTGGGGAATTTAGTGACTGGTTTAGGGGTAATAATTGATTTAACAAAGGTTAATTTAGTAAATTTAGTGACTAGTTTAGTGGTATTGACTGGTTTAAGGGTTGGTTAACTCAGTGGCTGTATTAGTGGTATTGACTGGTTTAAGGGTTTGTTAACTCAGTGGCTGGGTTAGTGGTATTGATTGGTTAATTTAGTGACTGGTTTAGTGGTAATAATTGGTTTAACGAAGGTTAATTTAGTGACTGGTTTAGTGTTATTGATTGATTTAAGGGTTGGTTTAGTTAGTGACTGGTTTAGTGTTATTGATTGATTTAAGGGTTGGTTTATTAAGTGATTGGTTTAGTTTTATTGATTGGCTTTACGAAGGTTAATTTAGTCACTAGTTTAGAGGTATTGCCTGGTTTAAGGGTTGATTAACTCAGTGGCTGGTTTAGTGGTATTGATTGTTTTAAAGGTTGGTTAACTTAGTGGCTGGTTAAGCAGTTTTGATTGGTGAATTTAGTGACTGGTTTAGTGGTATTGATCGGTTTACTGAAGGTTGATTTAGTGACTGGTTTAGTGGTATTGACTGGTTTAAGGGTTGGTTTATGTAGTGACTGGTAATAAGTGGTTTAATGAAGGTTACAGTGACAATTTTTAATGAAGGTTAATTCAGCGACTGGTTTAGTGGTATTGATTGGTATAAGAGTTTGGCAGTGACTGGTTTAGTGGTATTGATTGGATTAAGGTTTGGTTAATTCAGCGACTGGTTTAGTGGTATTGATTGGATTAAGGTTTGGTTAATTCAGTGACTGGTTTAGTGGTATTGATTGGCATAATGGTTGGTTAATTTAGTGACTGGTTTAGTGGTATTGATTGGTATGAGTTTGGCAGTGACTGGTTTAGTGGTATTGATTGGCATAATGGTTGGTTAATTCAGTGACTGGTTTAGTGGTATTGATTGGCATAATGGTTGGTTAATTCAGTGACTGGTTTAATAGTTTTGCTGGATTTGAGGTTTGATTAAATTTGCTCTTCAGTGTTTGAACTCTCAGTAATGATTAAATCACACTGAACTGAGCTAAACTGAACTGAACTGAACTTAAACACTAAAACCTGAACCACACTGTTCCAGTTACTATGACCATCTATGTGAAGCTGCTTTGACACAATCTACATTGTAAAAGCGCTATACAAATAAAGCTGAATTGAATTGAATTGAATTAAAGGTCAGGACACATCAAGTCAACAGTCAGCCTATCCACCAATGGGGTAAGCAAAATAATCTGTCGAAAGGAAAAGCTTGTTTTAAGACAAAACTGTCATATTATTTCTTAAAAAAGAGACAATATGTGTTATTTATCTAGAAAATGCTTCTCGATTTAAGAATATTTAGATATTTAGACCAGAAACAAGACAAAAACTCTTGAGTAAGTAAAGCATTATTTGCAGTGTGCATCCTGTTGTGTAAAAGTGCGTTTAATCGGTGTCTATTATACCACTCCTTCGAGACTTTCTCTCCCTGGGCTACTAGAAAAAGCGCTAAAAAGCAATTATAATCAATCGATGGCGAGTTAACGTCAGCGGTGGCAGTAGTCGACATGTCGTCCGCTGTAGTGTAGATCATGACAGCTGAAGGATGGTGATGATAGCGTTTTTCTGTGTTCTACAGCCATGCTAATTAGTGCAGCTGCTCCTGCAAGGCCACATTGTTGCACTGGGATCTTCAATTGCTTCTGCCACAGATTATCAATCAACAGCAAAGACCTGTAATTGACCAGCACAAACCACTGACCACAATTACTGTTATAATTTTGTCACATGTTAAAGACGGCTTTAAGCATTTCCCTTATGACACTTTATCATGGTTTTACTACGTTTACCATGCTTTTTTTAGGTTTTTTTTTTTTTTTGGTGCATGCTTTGGTTTTAAAAAACATGATTTTAAGATTATCATTTTACTATAGTAATATTGTAGTAAAACTATGATAAAACTTTGGAATCATTTTGTGTTGGAATGTCATTTAATCATTTAAAATATTGGAATCATTTTTAAATCCATGGCTTTACTCTGGTATTTGAAGTAAAACCATAGTAACTACAAAAACTTAGTCTTACTATAGTATTTAAAGTAAAACTAAAGTGACTACAAATTGGACCCGTGGCATTTGTAAATCACAGTAAAACCATAATAACTAAAAATAATAAAATAATAAAATTTACCATAGTGTATGAGTGTATGTGGACGAAGGGCATCCACTGTGTAAAACATATGCTGGATAAGTTGGCGGTTCATTCCGCTGTGGCGACCCCAGATTACTAAAGGGACTAATTTGAAAAGAAAATGAATGAATGAATGATTTTACCTTAAATATCATAGTAAAGCCATACTTCAATTTGTAGTTACTATCGTTTTACTTCAAATACCATAGTAAAATCATGGTTCATTTTGTAGTTACAGTGGTTTTACTTCAAATACCACCGTAAGACAATGATTAATTTTGTAGTTACTATGGTTTTACTTCAAATACCATAGTAAAGCCATGCTTCAGTTTGTAGTTCCTATGGTTTTACTTCAAATACCACAGTTAGAGTGTGCTTAATTTTGTAATTACTATTTTTTTTTCTTCAAATACCATAGTAAAACCATGCTTTAATTTGTTGTTACTGTGGTTTTTACGTCAAATACCATAATGAGACTGCTTAATATTCTAGATATTTTGTTTTTTACTTCAAACACCATAGCAAGACAATGCTTAATTTTGTAGGTGCTATGTTTTTACTTTGAATACCATAGTAAAATCATGGTCCATTTTGTAATTACTATTATTTTACTTAAAATACCAAAGTAAAACCATGGTCCATTTTGTTGTTTCTATAGTTTTACTTCAAATACCACAGTAAGACTATGATTAATTTTGTAGTCACTTTGGTTTTACTTTAAATACCACAGTAAGACTATGCTTAAGTTGTAGTTGCTTTGGTTTTTACTTTAAATACCACAGTAAGACTAGGCTTCAATTTGTAGTTATTATGGTTTTACTTTAAATGCCACAGTAAAACTATGTCTTGTTCTGTAGTTACTATAATTTTTTTTCTTAAATACCATAGTAAAACCATGGTTCATTTTGTAGTTGCTGCGGTTCTACTACAAAACCCCTAGTTTAACTGTGCTTGCTGCAATAAAACTATAGTTCATTTTTATTAGGGTCGTCACTGATGCATTAAACAAATGATGGTGACTGTATTTTGTGTAAAAGCATTTTGTGTTTAGGATTATAAACCGTGGTAAACGCTGTGAATGAGTTTCAGTGAGTGCTTCATCCAGCCGTTTCCACAGTGATGAATAGCAGGATGAGTGCAGGAGACGGAAGAACAGATTGCAGACACCTGCGCTTGAAAAAAGCCCTTAATTGCACTACATCATATGTCTGGATTCTGGTAATTACAGCACTGTATGTCTCTGTGACAAAACTGAGTCAGAAAATCTTGAAAAATACACTGAGGTTCAAAAGTCCTGCATTTAGGATTATTTAAGGGAAAGTGGGAAGCGATGTTTAGGATTCTGTTAGCAGAATATGTATAGGTCAAACTGATTAATGTTCAACGAAGACATTCTTCTAATGTAAATAAATTAAAATGTATTCTTGATTTGTAATATGCATCGCTAAGAATGTAGTTTGCACAACTGTAAAGGTGACTTTCTCTGTATAGTATTTTTGACAATTTCAATCCTTGTATGCTAATGAATTAAACACCAATGGAAAGCTTATTTGTTTAGCATTTAGATGATTACATCACAAAATTATATATATATATATATACACACACACACACACACACACACCATTGAAGTCAGAATTATTCGCCTCCCTTTAGATTTTTTCTTCTTTTTTAATATTTCCCAAATGATGTTTAACAGATTCAGGAAATGTTCACAGTATGTCGGTATTATTTTTTTCTTCTGGAGAAAGTCTTATTTGTTTTATTTCGGCTAGAATAAAAGCAGTTTGTCATTTTTAAAAAGCCATTTTAAGGCGAGGCAGTGGCGTAGTAGGTATAATACTATATAAAATTAATAAAATATAACAAAAAAATAAAATTACTGGTTTCTCTAAAGATACTAGACGTTCCAGTCTTTCAGCTGATATTAAAAAATAATATGTTACAAATATTGATATTGCAACAAAATTGCGGAATATATTTTGATATATTTTAATTGCTCATCCATAGTAGAGATTGAAAATAAATTTAAAAAATGTATAACTAGAATTAAAGATATAATAATAAAATATAATAAAAACTATTTATTAATACTTTGTATTAATTAAAAATTACTTTTCTCTAAAGAAACAAGACTTTTTAAAAAATCTTTCAGTGGATACTTATGCAATTATATAATTACTAAAATTGTTATTGCAATATTGTTATCGCAATAAATACCAGAAAGTATTGTGATATATTTTAATTGCCCATTTTAAGCGGTGAATAGCTGTAGTGCAGAAGATCTGAACTGTGATTGTTAAGCTCTGTTGCATAACAAACATCAAGGAGCACAGTGGAAAAAAGTTAAAAAAAAAAAAAAAAAATATATATATATATATATATATATATATATATATATATGTATATATTTATATATATATATATATATATATATATATTTTAAATATATTTATTAAATAAATATTATAATGGCATTTATATATATATATATATATATATATATATATATATATATATATATATATATATATATAATAAAATCATGAAAATCTTTTAGTAATAGTTATGCAATTATATAATTACTAATATCATTGGCAATATAGTTATTGCAATAAATCCCAGAAAGTATCGTGATATATTTGAATCGCCCATTCCCATCACTGAGTAATAGCTGGAGTACAGAAGAGCTGAACTGTTTTTTCGTGTATTTCAGCCATCGCATGCATGTGTTTGGTTCATTGGCGTCGCTCTCTGTGGAGCTGATCTGTGAAGTGGGGTTGGGTTAAATCATTACATGGCCAATTAAACACACCGACTGACCCAAAACTGAATCCATCAAACACCTGCTCATGACGCCCAACATCACAGAATGACGTGGAAATCGGCAGAAAATATGAGATGGGTGATCAAACACCAGCATTAAGTCTCAGTGCATGCATTGACAGATATTGAGCATGCTGAAAGCTAAAATGTGTTGCTCGTTTTTATGGCTTTAAAGGCATTGTTCACACGCTGGCTTCTTGAAAAAGGGCTCTAAAATGGCACTTTAAGAGTTTAGGGGTCACTTGAGGACCAACACTTCAACAAGATGACACAGGGGGCGTATAAAGCAGAGCACTTGCTTTTGTGTGTGAATTTATGACGGTAAGAACTGGCGATATTTATTTCTGCCTTAATGCATGTACAAGCAATTACTCAAGGACTACATTAGAAGTGTAAACTGACTAACAGAGAGGGGGTGGGGGGGTGGGGGGGGGAGTCTCAAGTCATGTGATGTGATTTCCCCATAGGGAAACTGCACTGTGAAGGCCATTGCATATGATTCACACCGTTTTCTTGCTCATCCAGCCGCATAATATTAACTAAGTACAGCTATACAAAATAAGTGCATGCGTTTATTTTCAGTATAGAAAATTAAAGAGCACTAGGCTCAATTTGTAGCATATTTATTCTGCATTATCTAAAAGTAAGAACATCCTCAAAAGAGCAAAGTCAAAACATTATTATCTCAAATGATTAATTGCTTCATGTTGTGAATTAAATTAGTCCCAGCATTGAACCTTGGGGTATTACTGTGAAAATAAATGCTAATTTAAGAGACTCAAGGATTTCAGCTAATGAAAAGTTGAATTTATATACAGCCATGTATTGAATCACACACATACAAATTCAGTTTAACCAATCACATTCTAACTACTAAGACAAAATGAACATTAACTATCATATTGCATTGAAGCTTTGGGAGCGTCTGAACCCCTAAATAACATTAGACAGTGCAATCTATTTGACCACGGATGTAAATGTGTCACAACTGTGTGAAATTCAGAGTTGTACAGTTGAAGTCAGAATTATTAGCCTCTTGAATTATTAGACCGCTTGTTTATTTTTTCCCCAATTTGAGTTTAGCGAAGAAAAGATTTTTACAGCACATTTATAAACATAATAGTTTCATTAACTCATTTTTAATAATGAATTCATTTTCTCTTTGCCATGATGACAGTAAATAATATTAGACTAGATATTCTTCAAGACACTTCTATACAGCTGAAAGTGACATTTAAAGGCTTCACTAGGGTAATCAGGTTAACTAGGCAGGTGAGGGTAATTAGGCAAGTTATTGTATAACGATGGTTTGTTCTGTAGACTATCGAGAAAAAAAAATTACTTAAAGGTGCTAATAATTTTTCCCTAAAAAGGTGTTTAAAAAATTAAAAACTGCTCTTTTCTAGCCTAAGTAAAGCAAATAAGACTTTCTCCAGAAGAAAAAATATTATCAGACATACTGTGAACATTTCCTTGCTCTGTTAAACACCATTTGGGAAATATTTAAAAAATAAGAAAAAAATTCAAAGGGGGCGAATAATTCTGACTTCTACTGTTTATAAAAAAATAGTTGTCAGAGAGATTTAATTGTCTGTTGAAATAGCCTGGCAAAGAATACTGTACTTCAGAATACACTAATCATCCCTTAAAACCCTGAAAACTTGAATAATTTGATTAATAAATGAAATGTGGCTCAATTAAATATATGCATTTGGTTTACTGAAGCATGCATATCAAGTATTTACAGAAATACATGTGTGTAAACAGATGCTGGGTTAAGGAAGACTTGCTTCAAGATTGCGTAAATGTTCCGTGAAAACCACAGCAGAATGTATTGGGAATAAAAATGGACCCAAGACCGAACCATGGGGAACTACTGTACAAACGTCAAAATGAATATACATCCATGAACCCAATGTCACACATACAGTATATACACAAGGATGTAATGCACGGTATAATGAATTTTAGTTATGATAATCCATCATAGACAGAGTATGAAATCCTTTGCTCCTGTATTGCATAAATGTTCTGATGAAAAAATTCTGTCCACTGCAGAGGAACATGTACAGATGAAGTCAAAAATATTAGCGCCCCTGTTTATTTTCTGTTTAACGGAGAGCAGATTTATTTAACACATTTATAATTATGATAGTTTTAACATCTCATCTCTAATAACTGATTTATTTTATCTTCCCTATGATGACAATATTTTACTAGATTACAACAAAGGAGCTGTTGACATCGAATTAAAGCAGGTTTGGGTAAAAACCTAAACAATGCAAACATCAAATAAAACAAAACAAATCTGAGCTTTATTCTGTGTTCTCTATTGGATTGGTGTCAGGTGATTGGCTGGGCCATTCTACAGCTTGACTTTCTTTCTCTGAAAGCATCTGAGAGTCTCCTCTGCCGTGTTTTGGATCATTGCATTGCTGAAATGTCCACTCTGGTTTGATCTTCATCCTCCTACTGATGTAGATGTTGGACTGAAGCAGCTGATATTGATTTACACTGAGGAAGGGCAGAGGCTTGCTGAAGAACTACTGAGAGATTTCAGCTGCTGTCTGGGCTTTCACTGCTGAACTACACCTCCCTTTCTTCATATGTTCAACACTTTTGCCCTTCATCATTCCTTTTATTACACAGAACTTCATTTGTGAACTAATTAGACTTGATTTCTTTGGTTGTTACCAACATCTGGGGAACATTTCAGGTCAACAGCGCCTTGACATATGTTTTCTGAGAAAAAGGGTGGCATGTTTTCAATATTTATTTCCCCCACTATTATACCTCAAATGTACATATTAATATCTGAATGTACCTTTTAAAAAGTTACCGTCTTTATTTCTGAGAGTACACTAGGTTGTGTAAGAGTTGCTCCTGGATTGCATGGATGTTCTGGAAGTGTGTTCACTGCAGCGGGACGTTTATATCACAAGTGATTAATAGCTACAAACTGTGTTGGGAATAAAAATGGGCCCAGCACTGAACCCTGGGGAATCACTCGCTGTTAACCTCTTGATGCAAATTAATATGCAAATTTAAGCAACTTGATGAATGCACATAATGAAAAGTGGAAATGCCACAATCAATCAGTCAATCAGCTTACATGCAGGATAAAATATTATAACCTTTTCTCGTGGCGCTCAGACACCTTCATATTACAGCGAATGTTGATTTTCCAATATGCCACAGACGGACTTCATTTACTCGGTTATTGAAGGGAGGGAAGTGAGTGAAGTTCACAGGTTGTGTATAGGTTAAAGAGAGCCTAAAGACTGTGCTGTTCTGCTGGAAATACGCCTGTGGCTGCTAGTCAGTCCCGCAGCGGATGATAATGTTGATGGTCAAAAAAAAAGAAAAAGGCAGTGACCTAAAATGATTGCACATGGATTATGAGGACACCTCCAGCTGAGGGATCTGAGTGTGCTGAACCTGCTGAAGGATTCAACTAAGAACGATGGTATTGTAAGATATACTGTAAAATCTGAATAATGGAGCCTTTACACAAGACTGTTATGACACGTTTAACAGTCAACAGCATCTTAAATTCTTGAAAGTTTGTAATATTTCCATTTAAGAAAGTTTATGGACATTTATATGTGTTTATGTATGTATTATACCAGAGGTTTTCAAGCCTTTAGGACATAAAATGAGATCATAAACCCTTCAGTTTTTGCGTATTCACCTTGTGCATCAAAGAGGTGAATGTAACGTTACAGCAGAGAAAGCTAAAATTGCGGCAGAACGCTGCTGATTCCACAGAGCTTCTTCTGTTTCTCTATTTGATCTTCCAAAAGACACAAAGAGAGATGTGCTCACAGTTTGATTTAATTATGTTCCAGAGAATTATAAAAATACACAGCTCTAGCATTTGACTGGACATGACGCGTTCCCTGGTGACGTAAAGCCGATCCGCACATTATGTTAGCTGACCAATCAGAGCCTCTTGAGGGAGGGCTTTCAGAGGAACTAGGAAACATGACAGAGGTGTTCATGTTAGCTGATATATTCAAAGTAAGCTATGTGATAAAGAAGCTTGATTTTCCACAAGTGAAGCACAACCACACATTGCTTTACATCTTATAAACACAACCAAGCCTTATATATACACTGTGGACCACCTATTTAAGAGGCGATTATCTGCATGTGTGTTATTAACCTCTGAGGCGTAATCGAGACGTTTAGTGAGACTCTATAAAACTTAATGAAGCTGTTAGAGCTGCTGCAGTGAGTCTGTCCACAGGACGCGCGCACACACACACACACACACACACACACACACACATACACACACACTGACCCGAGTCACCTGTTGCCTAGAAACAAACCAGCCACATATATTTCAAATGGAGCACCTTTAGAACTTTAAAACTGTGTTTTACTAAATTGTGTTTATTTATTTAATTATTTATATTAATTTATATTATTATTATTATTATTTAAGCACAAGCAATTAAAACCTGCCTTTTATTCTAATAAATATTTTGTTATGAAAAATACAATGAAATTTTACATTTAATAATATAATATAAAATAATATAATATAATAATGTACTATAATATTGTAAAAATAATATAATGTAATATAAAATAAAATTATATAAAATAAAATAATATAATATAGTATAATAATGATATAATATAAAATAATATATAAAAAATAATATAACATAATATAACATAATATAATATAATAAAAAATAATATAATATAAAATAATATAATGTAACATAAAATAAATTTATATAAAATAAAATAATATAATATAGTATAATAATAACATAATATAAAATAATATAATATAATATAATACAAAATAATATAATATAAAATAATATAATGTAACATAAAATAAAATTATATAATATAATATAATATAATAAAAAATCATATAATATAACATAATATAATATAATATAAAATAATATAATGTAACAAAATAAAATTTTATAAAATAAAATTATATAATATAGTATGATATAATATAATATAATGTAACATAATATAATATAATATAATTAATATAATATAATATAATGTGTAAAGTGTGAGAGAAGCACAGTGTGTGTGTGTGTGTGTGTGTGTGTGTGTGTGTGTGTGTGCGTTCTGCTGCGCTGTGAGGGCGGATCTGCAAAAGTCATTAACTCCTGATATTGGCCTTGACTGCTGAATTTATTTCTGTCCACCTCCATTACCACAAATAGAGCAGCAGACAGGAATCACCCGGGGGAAGCTGGACTCCACCAATCAAAGCTGATTCTGGAGAGACAAAAACAAAACCGAACGATACAGACGCTGTTCATTAACAGGTATCTCTTTCAGTGTAGATACTGTAGTATTGTTGTATTTAGATGAAGGGGGGTGCAAGTTGGAAGGCATTTGGAGGAACAACAAATCATTGTGAATGCTTGAAAATGTGCTGCTTGGTGGCTCAATGGGTAGCACTGTGGCCTCACAGCAAGAAGGTTGAGTTCGAGTCCCAGCTGGGTCAGTTGGCATTTCTGTGTGGAGTTTGCATGTTCTCCCTGTGTTGGCGTGGGTTTCCTCCGGGTGCTCCGGTTTCCCCCACAGTCCCCCAATAGTGTGTGTGTGTGTGAATGAGTGTGTATGGGTGTTTGCCAGAACTGGGTTGCAGCTGGAAGAGCATCCGCTCTGTAAAGTAATACTATAGTATAGTAATACTAATAATTTCTCTCAACTTAATTCAATAATTGCTTTATTGACATGACGAATGTTACAAATGCATTGGCAAAGTGCTTAAAAAGTGGACACAAAAAAAGAACATACACACACACACACATATATATATATATATATATATATATATATATATACTGTATATATAGAGTAACATAGTAAACAGAGTAAATAGTAGTATATTTTCTAATACATATAGTATAATAATAATAGTAATTATTATTATCATTCATTCATTCATTTTCTTTTTGGTTTAGTCCCTTTTTTAATCTGGGGTTGCCACAGTGCAATGAACCACCAACTTATCCAGCATATGTTTTACACAGCGGATGCCCTTCCAGCCACAACCCATACACACTCATTCACACACACGCTCATATGCTATGGACAATTGGACAAGCATACCCAATTCACCTATACCATGTCTGGACTTGTCAGGGAAACCAGAGAACCCGGGGGGAAACCCAGGAGAATGCAGGGAGAACATGCAAACTCCACACAGAAACACCAACTGACCCAGCTGAGGCTTGAACCAACAACCTTCTTGCTGTGAGGTGAACGTGCTATCCACTGTGCTACCATGTCACCCTATTATTATTATTATTATTATTATTATTATTATTATTATTATTATTATTATTATTATTATTATTATTATTATTATTAATATTAATATTATTAATATTATTAATAATAATACATAAAAATACAAAAAAGTGCTTCTCTCTTAATTCAATTCAATAATTCAATTCAATAATTGCTTTATTGGCATGACAATAATAACAAATGTTACAAATGTATTGCCAAAGCATTTATAAAGTTTACAAAAAAATTAAAAAACATTCATATAAATAATATACATATAATAAAAAACACCGTAAACAGTAGTAGTAGTAAAAAAAGATATACACATATAATAATTAAATTATAAATAATAGTATTCAATATATCACAATATTCAATATATCATTTATATTGTATTAATAATTTTTATCAATAAATTTATTTATTATTATTTACTCTCTTATTATTTTACACACTCTCTCTCTCTCTCTCTCTCTCTCTCTCTCTCTCTCTCACTCTCTCTCTCTCTCTCTCTCTCTCTCTCTTTCAATTAAATTAAATTTTAAAAAGCTTTATTGGTATTGACTTGTAGAAATACTAAAAGTAAAAGTTGAAATACTTTCCCTCCATAGTGCTTATACACAGTTTCTTTAAAGTCCACGAAGACACACAGCATGCACAACAACACACACATTGTGGGAAACCGAACTCATTTAACTCGTCTGAAACTGGTATTTTTGCATACTGGACACACAAATATAAAATAACCACCCATATACAGATAAAGCTACACACAGATGTGAACACTGGAAAACTGTTCAGGATCTTATTGGTGTAAGTTACTGAATTAATTATTGTCTAAATGTTAAATTATCATCGGTATATGTGACAGACATCTGAATGCTTTGTTTGATTACACAAAATAATCTGCCTTTGGGGTGAGCAAAACAAGCTTGTGTCATTCTACTGACCCCGATGGCAGATTATTTGGCTTGTGTTGAAGAGAAAGTAACAAAAATTTGACTTATTCATTTATTTCTGAAGACATTCATTTGTCATTTTTAATTACTTGAAAATACTTCTTGATTTTTTTTTTTATATTTGGACTAGAAAAACACGAAACCGATTAAATAGGCTACTCATTCATTCATTCATTCATTCATTCATTCATTCATTAATTCATTCAAGGGCTTAGTCCCTTTATTAATCAGGGGTCACCACAGCGGAATAAACCACCACCTTATCCAGCATATGTTTTGCATTGCGGAAGCCCTTCAAGCTGCAACCAATCACAGGGGAAACACCCATACACACTCATACACAAACATACACTACAGCCAATTTAGCTTATTCAATTCACCTGTACCGCATGTGATTGAACTGAGGGGGAAACCGGAGCACCCGGAGGAAACCCACGCCAACACGGGAGAACATGCAAACTCCACACAGAAACGCCGGGACTTCTTTCTGTGCAGTGCTAACCACTGCGCCACCATGCTGCTCTTTAGAAAATCATTTAATTAAAAAAAGCATAGGGGCGAGGCAGTGGCGCAGTAGGTAGTGCTGTCGCCTCACAGCAAGAAGGTCGCTGGTTCGAACCTTGGCTCAGTTGGCGTTTCTGTGTGGAGTTTGCATGTTCTCCCTGCCTTCGCATGGGTTTCCTCCGGGTGCTTCGGTTTCCCCCACAGTCCAAATTGTCCGTAGTGTGTGTGTGAATGTGTGTGTGGATGTTTCCCAGAGATTGTTTGCAGCTGGAAGGGCATCCGCTGCGTAAAAACTTGCTGGATAAGTTGGTGGTTCATTCCGCTGTGGCGACCCCGAATTAATAAAGGGGCTAAGCGACAAGAAAATGTATAAAAGCATAATTATATTTTCTGAAACAAGACAATGTTTCTTGCTTGTCTAGAAAATGCTTCTTGAGTTCTGTATATTTGGACTAGCAGCACGACAGAAACTGGAAGTAATAAAAGTGTTTTTTTGCAGTGTAACGTCCATAAGGTCAAGAGAAAAACATCTTTAAAAGAGGCTTCCCCTCGAGCTCATATTGCATTGTGGGAAGAGGTATCTGTTTGTTTTGAGCCCGTTCCCGGTTTTTTCTCCCTCCATTGAGCACCTTGTTGATCTGTGTGGAGCGGAAACCTCTTCATACCTGACCGTCCTACAAATGACCAGGCCAGCGTCCCAGAGCCGCGTCACACTTAAAGAGATCTGACATCTCAGAGCGTGAAAGAAGCACACTGCAAGAAATGCTTTCTTACTTAGAGCTATAGTCTTGTTTCCAGTGCAGATATCTCAAGCTTCTTAAATCAAGAAGAACTTTCCAGAATAAACTTCAGAAATGGGGATTCAAAGTTAAAGGAGTTATTCATTAAAACAAACTAAATATTCTGCCAATGGGGTGAGAGAATAATAGGATTTCAAATTGAAAACAAGATTATTTTTATACAAGATTATGATTATAGATTGGCATTTTGCTTTTTTTAAGGAAACAAATCATTTAATTTTGACTCATAATTTCTGAAAACAAGACAATATTTTTTAGTTGTTAAGAAAATGCTTCTTGAATTTTTAGATATTTAGACTAAAAACAAGACTAGCAAGACTTAAAATAAGAAAACATTTGCTGTCTGGATCTGGCTTTCAAACATCACCCAATGTTTGACCAAATTGAACTGAAAAAAAAAAAAAATAGTTAATTATAAAATTATAAAATTATAAAAATAATTAATTATTGATCCATCAGTGGCTCGCTCCATATATTTGACTGAGATTTGTTGTAGCCTAAAGGGTTAGATCACCCAAAAAGGGAAATTCTGCCATTAATTACGCTCCCTCGTGTTCTTTCGATAACATGAGAGATTCGTTCATCTTCACACGCAAATGAAAACATTTTAGATGAAATCCTGGAGCTCTTCATCCTCCATAGACAGCAAGAGTCCTGAGATGCAAAAAAGGCCACAATCAATTGTCAAAATATTTAGCGTATGTTCAGTATTTCAGCTGTAATCATACGAAGCTCCAACATCACCTTGTGCTGAAAAGCTGTAAAAATGACCCTGTTTGCCTATATCTTCTCTCCCATTGTAAATGCACACTCTGATCTAATACAGAAGACATTGGCTAATAGATTGTTTATAGTTTTTCTGGTACACAAAAGCATTATTGGCTTATATTTTTTAAATTGAACTAAAAGAAATAAAATGTTCAAGGAAATACTGTGTGAAGGATCTTGCTTAGTTAAGCATGTTGTAACTTGTGACGCTCCAAGAACATTTTGTGAACCAAAAAAAAAAAAACATGTAAAAACAACTTTGCCTATATACTCTCCTCCACGCCAGGGTCTGCGTTTATTATGAGCAGTGTTTGTGTGCTAAAAAACTGTAAAAGCGACTTTATTTGTCTATATTTTGTCTTTCACATTAGGGTGTCAATCTGTGCTTTTAAAAACACTATGGGTTGGGTTTAGGGAAGGGGTGGGCGGGTCAATCTGTGCTTTTGAAAACACTATGGGTTGGGTTTAGGGAAGGGGTGGGCGGGTCAATCTGTGCTTTTGAAAACACTATGGGTTGGGTTTAGGGAAGGGGTGGGTGGGTCAATCTGTGCTTTTGAAAACACTGTCGGTTGGGTTTAGGGAAGGTGGTGGGCAGGTCAATCAGTGCTTTTGAAAACACTGTCGGTTGGGTTTAGGAAAGGGGTGGGCGGGTCAATCTGTGCTTTTGAAAACACTGTCGGTTGGGTTTAGGGAAGGTGGTGGGCGGGTCAATCAGTGCTTTTGAAAACACTGTCGGTTGGGTTTAGGGAAGGTGGTGGGCGGGTCAATCAGTGCTTTTGAAAACACTGTTGGTTGGGTTTAGGAAAGGTGGTGGGCGGGTCAATCTGTGCTTTTGAAAACACTGTCGGTTGGGTTTAGGGAAGGTGGTGGGCGGGTCAATCTGTGCTTTTGAAAGCACTGTCGGTTGGGTTTAGGGAAGGGGTGGGCGGGTCAATCTGTGCTTTTAAAAACACTATGTGTTGGGTTTAGGGAAGGTGGTGGGCGGGTCAATCTGTGCTTTTGAAAACACTGTCGGTTGGGTTTAGGGAAGGTGGTGGGCGGGTCAATCTGTGCTTTTGAAAACAATGTCGGTTGGGTTTAGGGAAGGTGGTGGGCGGGTCAATCTGTGCTTTTGAAAACACTGTCGGTTGGGTTTAGGGAAGGTGGTGGGCGGGTCAATCTGTGCTTTTGAAAACAATGTCGGTTGGGTTTAGGGAAGGGGGGGGCGGGTCAATCTGTGCTTTTGAAAACTCTGTCGGTTGGGTTTAGGGAAGGTGGTGGGCGGGTCAATCTGTGCTTTTGAAAACACTGTCGGTTGGGTTTAGGGAAGGTGGTGGGCGGGTCAATCTGTGCTTTTGAAAACAATGTCGGTTGGGTTTAGGGAAGGTGGTGGGCGGGTCAATCTGTGCTTTTGAAAGCACTGTCGGTTGGGTTTAGGGAAGGGGGGGGCGGGTCAATCTGTGCTTTTGAAAACACTGTCGGTTGGGTTTAGGGAAGGGGTGGGCGGGTCAATCTGTGCTTTTGAAAACACTATGGGTTGGGTTTAGGGAAGGGGTGGGCGGGTCAATCTGTGCTTTTGAAAGCACTGTCGGTTGGGTTTAGAGAAGGTGGTGGGCGGGCCAATCTGTGCTTTTGAAAACACAATAGGATGGGGTTAGAGAAGGGGGAGGGTGGGGGGATCAGTTAGTTGGTCAGTCAGTCAGCCAGTCAGTTGACAGCTGCTTCTGGTAGATTTAGGTGAGAATAGCAGGCATGAATCGTGCTCACTAAAGTAATTTAATATCTGAAAAAGCGTACACAGCGGCCTCTGGCAGATTCACGAAATAAAAAACTACAAAAATAAGTAGCTCCTGGCACATTTTTGCACTCTCCAGAAATGTATATAGGGGTATGTATCAATAATGAGCCTTCCAATATTTTCTTTTTGTCTTGAAAATGCTTTTTCATTTATTACTTCTGAGATATTTGGACTAGAAACAAGACAAAAACTTTAATTAAGAAACTATTTATTTTGCAGTATAACACCCTGACAGCAGCATCCTGTGGGCCTGTAACTGTATACAGTAGAACTGATGATGTGTGGTGAACGATGGCCGTGTGCGGGGACAGATAAGCGTCCAGAAGGTGTAAATTACTGCCACCCTTTGCTGCTGCGCTGAGATTCATTGCACAGTCGAGTAATCATGTGTGCCACCAACAATCCTCCATCCCCACAGGCTGAATAACGCAGATGGGCTCTAAATGCAAACTTTCATTGGTATCATTAGTAGGTTAGTTCACCCCTCATTGGCTCACCATCTGCTGTCAGGATCAGATGCAGAAGTTTGATCTCTGCACTGCAACAAAATGCTTTTCTCACTTTGAGCTTTTGTCTTGATTCTAGTCCAAATATCTAAAAAAAAAAAAGGCAAAAAATATTGTCTCGACTCAGAGACTCAAAAATGAAGAGCATAGTTTCCTATTTTATTACATTTGTTTAGAGCCAGACGAAATCTGTGGACATGTTTTGCTGTTTCCGCGCAGAATTGTGTAAAGAAAATGTATGGGATTTCTGCAGAATGATTTTGGGAGTATCATAACTAAACAATATGAAATAAAAACTAATAGCTTTTTAAATTGTATTTAATGTTTGCAATGCAAATCTAATTAGATCAACTTATTTGGTAAACAAAGCAAGTCTCTCATATAACTGATCTACTAAAGGACAGAAAATATTACTGTACAAGCTGAATTGTGAATAAATCAGATGGACATTTTCATTCATTCATTCATTTTCCTTCAGCTTTTGTCTCTTATTTATCAGGGGTCACCACAGTGGAATGAACCGCCAACTTCTCCAGCATACACAGTTTACACAGTGGATGCCCTTGCAGCTGCAACCCAGTAAAAGGAAACACCCATACACTCTCACATTCACACACACACACTCCTACATTATGGCCAATTTACTTCATCAGTTCCTCTATAGTGCATGTGATTGGACTGTGGGGGAAACCGGAGCACCCAGGAAACCCAACACAAGGGGAGAACATGCAAACTCCACATAGGAAATCTGTGTATATCTGCATGCAAAGATTTCGTGTGGGCCTAACTATGTTCAATGTTGTTTATGAATTAAGTTTGCAATATAAACTGTAAAAAATGGACCTGGATAAGTTGGCATGAAACAGAAATGCTTTTATAACTCTGGGGTTTTGTCTGGTTTCTAGTCCAAATATATATATATATATATATATATATATATATATATATATATATATATATATATATATATATATATATATATATATATATATATATATATATATATATATATATATATAAATATATATATATATATATATATATAAATAATAATAAATAAATAAAATCTTCAATCAACAAACATTTTCTAGAGAAGCAATAAATAAATAAATAAATAAATTGGATTTATAATTTTAGGGGGTTGCAAACAACTTATATGGGCTGAATTTATACAAACAAATTCAATTTAGTAATGTTTAAATTCATGTTTGCATCAATTCAGCCTAAATTGCTTAAATAGTTTGCAAATGTATGTGCTTTAATATTCCAAACAACAACTTTTCTCGTGGGCGAGGCAGTGGCGCAGTAGGTAGTGCTGTCGCTTCACAGCAAGAAGGTCACTGGGTCTCTGGTTCGAGCCTCGACTCAGTTGGCGTTTCTGTGTGGAGTTTGCATGTTCTCCTTGCGTTCGCGTGGGTTTCCTCCGGGTGCTCCGGTTTTCCCGACACTCCAAAGACATGCGGTACAGGTGTATTGGGTAAGCTAAATTGTCTGTAGTGTATGAGTGTGTGTGTGAATGTGTGTGTGGATGTTTCCCAGAGATGGGTTGCGGCTGGAAGGGCATCCGCTGCGTAAAAACGTGCTGGATAAGTTGTCGGTTCATTCCGCTGTGGCGACCCCGGATTAATAAAGGGACTAAGCCGACAAGAAAATGAATGAATGAATGAAGAGTATTCCAGGATGAGGGAACGGCATGACTAAAGGCTCACTTCCCTATTTCAGTTCGAACCCAGGGAACAGTCAAATGATAAGACTCACTTGAGCGTAGGGCGTACTGTCTTGTAGACTTATGGAAAAGGGGACATAGGTATGAAGGCACCAGTCCCAAAAGAGTCATCCAGTGGGTGTACCTTCTTACATACAGAGAAGGCCACTCCGCTTGGCTATACAATTCACAATGCTGAGTGAGTCTTTGACAGCCTGTAACAAACCTTAGAGCACTGTGATGGATGGAGTTTAAAGGCTGAAGACATTTGTTTGAAGCATGCATCTATAAAACATCACCATAGTCAATCAATAGTAAAAATGTTGCAGACACCAAATGTTTACCAGTTTTAAGAGAAAAGCAGGATGCATTTCGATAGTAAAAACTGATTCAGCAGTTTGGCTGGTGCCTGAGTTTAGTGGTGGATTCAGGACCACAGAAGGAGTCATGCACTGTTAGACCTTTTACTGTATTTTTGCGGTAACGTACTTGCTGTAAACTCCCTCTGGTTTACAGTAGCAGAGCACTACTGCAATTTCATTTTACAGTATAATAGTCAACGCAACTGCCCCTTTACAGTAAAAATATGATTCATTGAGTTTGCAAATTTGTATTACTATTTTATTCATGAATTAATGGCAAACTAGGTTAATTAGGGTAACTAGGCAGGTTAGGGTAAATAGGCAAGTTATTATATAATGATGGTTTGTTAGCCTAAAGGGGCTAATAATATTCCCCCAAAAATGTTTATTTTTTTTTAATTCTTTGTTTATTGATTTTAGTGAACACAAACGTAAACAAAAAAGGGCAAAGACAAATGAATCAGTAGACAAGTATAGCAGCAAAAGGCAAAGAGAATTTTTTTTTTAAATAATAATAATAATAAATAAATAAATAAACATACAAACAAAATACGCAAAAAAATACACAAAGTTATGCCGTGGTTAAGGTCACACATATTGTGAAAATACATCAGATGTGTTCATAGAGTCAGAGGATCATTAGAGGCATCCATATTTTTTGAAAGGCATCTCCTTTGTTTTTTAAGTAGTATGTATATTATTCCAAGAGCATTGTTTCATTCAAGAGTTGTATGAACAGTTAAAATGTTGGAGGTTTTTGTTGGTTCCAGTTGAGCAATATGCATTTTTTTGCTAGATAGGAGATGATGCCGAGTCTCTTTATAGAAATAGGATCAAGTGTCTTGTTCAGTTCTGCACCAAAGAGGTATAGTGTTGGTGTGTTGTCCAATGGAACTTGCAAAGCTTTGGCTGTAAAGTCCTGTACTGCTTTCCAGAAAAATGTTAGCTTTTTGCATTCCCAAAAAAACATGCATGAGGTTTTACATCTGTGACATCTGGATGATACATTAGGGTACATTTTGCTCAAACGAAGTGGGGTCAGATATCCTATGCATAAATTTATAATTTTGTTCAGTTATTCTGTTATTGGAAAGATGAGTGAGAGTATTCTGGCATATTGCCTCCCACTGATCGTCATTAAAATTAAATCCCAAATCTCTTTGCCACACGTTTTTAAGTGATCCCATGCAGTGAAGAGTTGTAATATTCTACTACACTGCAAAAAATGCTTTTCTTACTTAGATTTTTTGTCCTGTTTCTAGTCTAAATATCTAAAAATTCCTAAATCAAGAAGAATTTTCCAAACAAGCAAAACATATTGCCTTGTTTTGAGAAATATTATGCCAATATTAAGTCAGTTTTTCCTTAAAACAAGCAAAATAATCTGCCAATGGGGTAAACAAAATAATATTACGTCAAAAGAAAAAACAAGATTAATTTGCTGACCCCATTGGCAGATTATTTTGCTTGTTTTAAGGAAAAACTGACTTAATATTGGCATAATATTTCTCAAAACAAGGCAATATGTTTTGCTTGTTTGGAAAATTCTTCTTGATTTAGGAATTTTTAGATATTTAGACTAGAAACAGGACAAAAAATCTAAGCAAGAAAAGCATTTTTTGCAGTGTAGTGCAGAATTTATCTCTGAAAAGTTTCCTTTTAAAGATTCAGAGCTCACCAAAATCTCCTCTATATTGGACATTTTTAGGGATATTGACCTCTCTCCAAAAATGTTTTTAAAAAAATAAAAAACTGCTTTTATTCTAGCCGAAATATAACAAATGAGACTTTCTCCAGAAGAAAAAATATTATCAGACATACTGTGAACATTTCCTGAATCTGTTCAACATCATTTGGGAAATATTCAAAAAAGAAAAAAAAATCAAAAGGGGGGGCTAATAATTCTGACTTCAACTGTATATATAAATCACACACACACACACACACACACACACACACACACACACACACACACACACACACACACACACACACACACACACACACACACACACACACACCTTTATGTGCCTTTTTTAGACCCTGCATATACAATAAATGCAGCTTTTGTTTTTCTGAGAGTGCCTGGAATTACACACAGAGACATTCTGTAGCGTCTGCATAATCATGTCCAGCATAAGTGATGTAGTTGTCTCTGCCATGCAGTTTATCTGTTTTGATGACATATACATCAGTGCAGTGCTGTAACGTGATTCATGTATCCATGCGTGTGTTTGCATGTCTGAAAAGCCTCCTCACAGGCTGCGGTCTCCAGAAACGCAGGAGCCGATGAATGAGCACACACTTATTTTTCATTGTCACCCTGAATCAGGGATGCTCATCTTGTCTGAAGACTTCTTGATCTGCGAATGCTTAACATCCAATTACAGAGCACTAAATGAATGTGGGGTAGAGTTAACTTCTGCGCCGGCTCTCGCTTTAGGTTCCCCCCGCAAGGGTATTTTATTTCGGGAGACAGTCGGCTAAGAAGATTATAAGAGCAGTTTTCAATTTATCTGCCTCCCCCAGACACTACTTATTGACTGACTGTTTCCTTATCGCTGTTTAGCAGAATCCACTGAATGACTGGCATCGTCATCCCAATCTGACGCTGTGTGTTTTTTTAATACAGAGTAAAGCAGTTCGGGCCTTTTTCAACTCTTCAAAAAACTCATCTGCATTGTTTCAGCTCAGCTCTGATCTCTGAATGGCTGTAAATATTCAGGTCAGGGATGTTTCGTGTGGACAAAAGTAACATTGCTGTTCATTTTTATGCACACCTTTAATATTGTGCTTGATTTAATTAGAAGCATGTATGTCAGTATCCACACCGCAAAAGCTCGCTTGTTTGTAAATATCTACAAATTCTAGGCAAGCAAAACGTATTGTCATGTTTTAAAGAATAATGTGACAAAATTAAGTGAATTAAGCTAAAACAAGCAAAATAATCTGTGAATGGGGGAAGAAAAATAATCTTGTTTTTTGTTTTGACATAAGCTTGTTTTGCTGACCCCAATGGGAGATCGTTTTTCTTGTTTTAATGATAAACTCATTCAATTTTGACTCATTATTTTTTAAAAGCAACACAAAATTTTGTGCTTGTCTAGAAAATGCTTCTTGATTAAAAAAATGTATAGATATTTGCACTTGAAACAAGACTAAAAATCAAAGTAAGAAAAGCATTTCTGCAGTGAATTATCAGTGTTTTATGCAATAAAAGGAAAGCAATGTTTTTATCTTTGTTATTTATTCCTAAAACGTGGTTTATATTGCATTTATTTTTAAAATGGGTAGATTTGAGACCCCGGACCACAAAATCAGACTCAAGTCACATGGGTATACCAAGATAATAGGCAAAATAATACATTTTTCAATGCTAAAAGATCAAGATTGTGTACCATAAAGACATTCGATAACTTTCTATTGTAATTAAATCAAAACTTATTTTTTATTATTGATGTGAATTGCAAATATCTCCATATAAACTGTTTAAATGTGATTTTTTTTAAGTATTTAGATTTGTTTTGAACCCTCAGATTCTATATTTTCATATCTCTGTCCCATCCTAACAAATCATACATCAATGTAAAGCCTATTTATTTGGATAAATCTTATTTCAAATTAAATTAACATTTATGACTGCTTATATGGTCTAATTTTAAAACTGAATGTGCAAATATATTATTTAAGAAATCTACAAAACGTGTTCATATCTAGAAAATCTATTTGCTTAGCATTTCTTTGCATGTTAGTTTGCATTTACAACTGCATGCAAGTGATGCCTTTCCTACTTTTTTTCTTCTCTAGACCAAATATCATAAACATTTTCTTCATTAAACATTTGTCAAAATAAAATGAGTTTTTAATTTAAACAAGCAAAGTAATCTGCCAATTTGGAAAATGAAATAATCTTATGTCAAAGGAAAAACAGGATCATTTCCTTTATTGTCAGATTATTCTGCTTATTTTAATCCAAAACTCACTTCATTTTGACTCATTATTTCTGAAAACAACCAATAATTTTTGCTTGTCTAGAAAAAGCTTCTTGATTTGGGAGTTTTTAGATATTTGGACTAGAAACAAAACAAAAAAATCTAAGTAAGAAAAGCTGTGTAAGATCAGTATTTTTATGCAATAAAATGAAAGCAATGGTTTTATCTTTGATATTCATTTTTAAGATTTGTTTTTTACTATTTTTATTTTTTGATTTGTGACCCTGGGCCACAAAATCAGACTCATCTGCATGAGTATAGCCAAAAAAATAGTCAAAATAATAACAACTAAATAAGCCAAGACATCAAGACCATGAAGACATTTTGTAACTGTCTACTGTAAATATATCAAAACTTATTTTTTTATTGATGTGCATAGCAAATATCTTCGTTTAGATTATTTACAATGTCATTTTAAGAGTATTAAGATTTTTTTAACCTTCAGATTCTAGATTTTCAGTCAAATCTCTGTTTAGTCCTAACACACCATACATCAGTGTAAAACCTATTTATTTGGATAAATCTTATTTAAAATGCAATTAACATTTTTGACTGCTTATATGGTCTTATTTTAGACTTGAATGTGTAAATATATTATTTAAGAAATCTACTAAATGTGTTCATATCTAGAAAATCTATTTGCTTTGCATTTCTTTGCATGTTGGTTTGCATTTACAACTGCATGGAAAAAGATACTTTTCCTACTTTGAGTTTTTGTCTTGTTTCTAGACCAAATATCATAAAACATTTGTCAAAATAAAGTGAGTTTTTAATTAAAGCAAGCAACATAATCTGCCAATGTGGAGAGTGAAATAAAGGATATGTCAAAAGGCAAAAAAACAACATCATATATTTTACCCTATTGTCAGATTATTTTGCTTATTTTAATCAAAAAGTCACTTCAATTTAACTCCTTATTTCTGAAAACAACCAATATTGTCTAGAAAAAGCTTCTTGATTTAGGAATGTTTAGATATTTGGACTAAAAACAAGACCAAAAAAATCATTCAAGCTTTTTTTTTCTCACTGTATTAGCGCAATACGCATTTCCAGGCAGAGCTCAGTAACATTACTGCAATTAAAAAGAGTAAATCATTAGTAGAAAGCAATGCCAGTGTGCATTACTGATCTCTCTCACACACAGACCATGCAGCGCAAGTTGAAGTAAAAGAAGAAGAAGAAAGAAAGAAGCCTGCATGTATAGAAAGCATATAAAGCGCTTGGAGAGGAGAAGGTGTCAGTGTGTGGGATCTCAGTGGTGGAGATGCTGAGTTCGGGGAGGGTCGACTTTGAGCTGACATTGAGAGTGACGGTCTGTGCTTCATGTAAGATCACTGGACGCGGATTCTAGACGCAGGAGCTGCTCGTGTCTGTTTCCCCGTCTGTCCTTCAGCACCACCGCACTTTTGGACAGCACCAGGCGCCCGGACCCGCTCACCTTTACCCTCTGGATAACTCTTATTCCCCTTCTTCTTACTATTATTATGTTCGTTTGACTTTATGGAAACATTTTGCACTGCTTTGGACGAGTGAAATTGCAAGCGCTCGAATTGGAGAGGAACCAGCGGATACGCGCCGCCACAAACCAAACTGGCTGGAAACCTGTTCTGGCGTAAGTACCTACAACACGTCTGACTGATTTATAGCTTGCTTTTTTGCATAAAACACATTCATTTAAAAAGATGCTTGCATAAAGTTATTTGAGAAATGATATATTGACTTTTAGGCGTATTATAAAACGCGTTGATCGAGCGCGCATGTCACATATTTTCTTCGAATGCACTGTGCGTAATTGGAAATATTTTAGCTTCTTGCGTTCATTTCGGGATTGTAATCGAAAAAGGTTGATTTGTTGTATTAAAACATTTCGCAGATGCAAATGGGCAGATTTGCGCGACTTTTTGTGCGCGCTTTCAGCGCGGGCGCATTGACATCCGCGCGCACAGCTTTGGACGCGCCGCGCGCTTGGAGCTCCGTTCATTTTAAATGGATGTAATCCACATAATAATCGACACAATAATCTGTTTTTGCATTTATTGCAACTGTTTAAGACAACTAAAGCAAGATCTATAATTTGAATTCCGTTTTAAACTCAAAATTCACGCTTAAAATAATTAGAAATTATTAAGAAATGCAAACATGACTATTTTGCAATAGATCGCACGGTTAAAGTTTTAGAAAACAAACAAAAAAGCGCAATTATTTCAGACATTTAAAATAAATATATATGAGCAACTGAGTTTTGTAGGTTTTTAAAAAATAAATGAATAAATAAATGCGTGCGCGCACCAATCGCAGGTGCGCAATTTGTATTTTAACTCGCGTCTTATTTTTAATTTTTGTATACTGTTCGTGCAGAAACAGTTATAACCAATGCACATATCTAAACCAGCCCTCCCTCTCCTTCATTTCCAGGTCACTGTCAAGCATCATCGGCGTTTTTTGGTTCTAGTCGTGGGTTTAACGAACCGCGAAGCTGCTGTCTACGTGGACCGGTGCTGAACTCTCCCGTCCGACCGCCAGGACCAAACCCCGAGACATGGCCACGAACGGCACCAAAGCCTCCGATGGACACGTTTTAACAGAAGTGAACGAAGCGCCCACCGCCAACGACAAACCAAAAACTCTGGTGGTCAAAGTTCAGAAGAAGAAGGAACTTCCCGACAGGGAAACATGGCAGGGAAAATTTGACTTTCTTCTGTCTTGTGTTGGCTACGCCATTGGACTCGGCAATGTCTGGAGATTTCCTTATCTATGCGGGAAAAACGGAGGAGGTAAATGTATTTTCCAGCTTCGAAAGAAAAGGAGTAAAATCATTGGAAGCGCAGAGACGGATTATATTTCAATGTGTCTGATTGTGTTGCTCTTCTGTCTGTATAGGGGCCTTCTTGATTCCTTACTTTTTGACCCTTATATTTGCTGGGGTCCCGTTGTTTTTTCTGGAAACGGCCCTCGGCCAGTACACGTCCATTGGTGGGCTTGGAGTGTGGAAACTTGCTCCTATGTTCAAAGGTAACCAACATATGGAGCATCAATAACCTCAGATCAATGACTGCACTCATTACGCACGCACGCTATTTTCTGTGAATGCGCGAGAATATTCCTCCGCGAGTGTCGAGATCATAACAAATATTAACGCTGTGTTAACGAGCACAAGATGATATGAAGTAACAATTTAATGATGTGGCAGAAATATGACGATTCATAAAAAGATGACACCGGAAGTCTCGCGCATTCAAATTATAAATAGCGCGCTAAACACAGCCTGCACTGAAGCTTGTAAATGTCACTCATGCCAAACACACACGCACACACACACAAACACACACACACAAAATGCGATGAACTGTGCAGTGATTGTAGCGCACATATCTCCGTAGGTGTTGGCCTGGCTGCAGCAGTCCTGTCGTTCTGGCTTAACATTTACTACATTGTCATCATTGCATGGGCGATTTACTATCTGTATAACTCATTCACCACAGTAAGTACACGCTTCACACTTGAGCTACACTGTGCAAAAAAATGCTGGCTTCCACACAATGTTGTCCAGCCACAAATTGATTAAGCTAACTTAATAGTTTTTTTTATTACAAATTTAAGTGAATTAAACATAAAACATTTAAGTTGTCCTGCAAAAACACCCAAGAATTGTGTTGATCCAGCTCATTTTGAAAAACAAGTTTGAACAAACATCTGAAACCCCCTGAACTGCACATTCAGATGCTCTCTAAAATGTTTTCAGGATCTCCCCTGGAAATCTTGCGACAACCCTTGGAATACGGACAAATGCTTCTCCAACTACAGCATGGCGAACATCGGGAACATGACCAGCGCCGTGGTGGAGTTCTGGGAGTAAGAGCCGATTTCTGTGAAAAACTCTGCAGTTTGGTATTCCAGCGACACGCACACACTCCTCTTTTGTGCCGGGCTGTGTAAAAGAGCCACTGTTGTCGCTCAGAAATGCCGCTATTGTCCCATTTTTTCTGGCAAACATGCCCGGCTGAATGTTTTGCATCTACAATTAGCCCAGCTCTATTGCAGAGCATTTATGTGCTGGCGGATATTAATTAATTCTGCATGCTCTAATGCTGTTTATTCTGCTCCTCTTGTCTAGACGTAACATGCATCAGCTGACGGACGGCCTGGAGAAGCCGGGAGAGATCAGACTGCCGTTAGCTATAACACTGGCCATCGCCTGGGTCCTGGTCTATTTTTGCATCTGGAAGGGCGTAGGATGGACTGGAAAGGTATGGATGTGCTTGTGCGAAAGCAGTTTCAGATTAAGGCCTACAGTCGAGGCTTCAAATGGAAATGAAAATCAACCTGCCCAAATAAAAATTCTAATCAGTAATACACAAATAAGCACTTGCTTTTAATGCATTAAGTAGACACTGCTTTATTATTCATACTGCATTTTTTTTGGTAATGTAAATATCTAAAAATGCATTCAGATTAAATCAAGATCAAAAAGTCAAAATGATTTAGTAAAAATAAATGTGTCGTTTTCAGAAAAAGAAAAAAAATCCTCAAAATTTAGCAAAATGAGCCTGTTTTTTTACTTGCCACACTGGCTAATTATTATTAATATTTATTTAATTATTACTTTTTGATTTTTGTTTAATTTCTGTTCATGAATAAGGTACAAATGTCCCCAATTTTCAGATTTAGGCCTGCAGTCGTGGACTGGGGATGAGCATCAAGGCTTCTGCACCAAACACCACTCCCAAAGGACAACAATAAACACTTGCTTTTAATACATTAAATAAACATATACATACAAAATAAATAAACAAACAAATAAAAAAATAAAAAAATAAACAAATAAATGATTGTCTTAGAGGTTTAGTCTTGTTTCTATCCTTTATCCTTCAGTCAAGATGCATTTTATAGACAAGTAAAGAAATCTTCCAAATAAACCTCTTTTTAGATTGTTTTGTTTGTTTAAAGAAGAAATTCACTTGATTTTGACTCATTATTTCTGAAAACAAGACTGTATTTTTTTACTTGTCTAGAAAATGCTTCTTGATTTAAGAATTGTGAGGTATAAGGACTAGAAACAAGACAGAAACCTTTTTTAAAATAATTTTTATTCATTTTTATCAGCAATAAACACTTAAGCTCTTGCTTTTAATGCAGTAAATAAACACTGCAAATTAAGTGCTTTTCTTCATTATTTAGCCTTTTTTGTAGTGTAAATGTCTAAAAATGCATTCAAATTAAATCAAGATGCATTTTGTAGTTATAAAGTCAAAATAATTAAGCAAAAATATGTGTTTTGTTTTCAGAAAAGGACAAAAAAAAAAACAGTCAAAAAATGCCAGTGGTGTATGCAAAATAAGATTTTTTTTTTGATTATTTCAATTACTACAATGCCAGATTAATTATTATTATTATTATTATTATTATTTAATTTTGACTTTTCTTATGAAAAGAAAAGTCATATGAATGTCCTTTTGCAAATGCTATTTTGGGATTTAGGCGTACAGTTGAGGATTGGGGATGAGCATCAAGGCTTCTGCACACAACACCACTCCCAAAGGACAACTCTAATCATCAATAAACACTTGAGCAGTTGCTTTTAATACATTAAATGAACATATAAATGCAAAAATAAATAAATTAATAAAAATATTTTCTTACTTAGAGGTTTAGTCTTGTTTCTAGTCTTTATCCTTCAATCAAAATGCATTTTATACACAAATAAAAAAAAATCTTTTTTTTTAAAGAAAACTGAGTCAATATTTTTATAATAAGCAAAATTGTCATCCAAATAAAATTATTTTTAGATTATTTTGCTTGTTTTGAGGTGAAACTCACTTAATTTTGATCATTATTTCTGAAAAAAAGACTATATTTTTTGCTGGTCTATAAAATGCTTCTTGGTTTAAGAATTTTTAGATATTTGGACTAGAAACGAGACAAAAAAATAATTTTACATTTTTATGAACAATAAAACAACAGTTTTCTAGAATAAATACATTCAGATTAAATCAAGATGAATATTACAGTAAAACATTCAAAATAATTTGGTAAAAATATGTTTTCAGAAAAGAAAAAAAAACAGTCAAAATTAAGCAAGATTTTCATTAAAATAAGATAAATAACCTGCCAGTGGGTAAAGCGATTTTAGATTATTTCACCTACCAAATTTGTTACAAATTTTGATGTGTTTTTTTTCTGAAAACAAAACAATATATATAAATTTTTATAATTTATTTTTTATAATTAGACTACAAACACAATAAAAATCAAAGGAAGAAAAGTTTTTTTTGCAAGGAAGATTGGTCACTTCTGAGTTTTCTGAGAAACCCGAGCTCACAAAAGCTTTAAATTAGAGAAAAAAATGAAAAATGATAAGGATTTCTTAATGGTTTTTATTTGTTTTATTTCAACTAAATGTTAGTTTTGTGATTGTTTTTTCAATGAATGATTAAAAAGTTAAACAATGCAGATTTATTTCCACCAACAATATTACTCATATTTATCAAGAGGGGCAAATGATTTTCTATATGAACAAATATATATTTATATATCCCCAACAGTCCAAACACATGATGTGACTAACTAAATTGGCTGTAGTGTAAGAATTGGTGTGTGTGTGTGTAAGAGTGACTATGTATGGGTGTTTTCCAGTACTGGGTTGCAGCTGTAAGGGCATCTGCTATGTAAAACATATGCTGGAATGGTTGGCGATTCATTCCACTGTGGCAACCCCTGATATTTAAGGGAGTAAGCTAAAGGAAAATAAATGAATAAATAACTGCATAAATACACGCTATGAAAATAAATGGTTCGCTGGATTTATTTGAAGGAAAGTGGTTGCGAACAATTTATATGGGCTGAATTTAACGAATTAAATTTGGTAGCGTTCTACTTCGTTGGTTTGTTTGTTTAAAGTCAGCTCATATGAAATTTTTGCAACTACTTACCTTAAAAAACATTTAGCAAATCCAATGAATCATTTTTTTTCAGTGTATTATTACACATAAGAAAAAAGTCAGTATTAAATATATTAGCTATGAATATATTAGCATAGAAACGACACTTTTTTTTTTGATTGTCCCCCGAGTCAAGCAAGACCAGAACCGATGAGACTGAAGAGAATAATGGAAACTCGTCACGCTTCGATGAGCTTCCATTTCTTGAGATAAAATCACTATCTCATGATATCAAAGCAAACCTGTGAGTGTGTGTGTGTGTGTGTGTTTGAGTAAGTGTGTGTGTGTTTCTCAAGGCTGTTAATGTTTGTTTCAGGTGGTTTATTTCTCCGCCACGTACCCCTATTTCATGCTCTTTATCCTGTTCATCCGTGGAGTGACGCTGCCGGGGGCCAAAGAGGGCATTTTATTCTACGTGACGCCTGAGTTCAGCAAACTGAAGGAATCAGAGGTATAGCGCTGTGTAATTAGCATACAGTAATGAACGTGTGTGTTTGCAGCAAGCTTATTTTAGTAAACTAAGACTAAGACTATATATGAAACTACTGAACTGTTTACATAAATAACCTTTCCAAGCCTTTCTGAGTTTCTTTCATCTAATAAACACAAAAGAAGATATTTTGAAGAAAGCTGAAAAACCGGTAACCATTGATTTACATAATAGGAAAAACAAATGGAAGTCAATGGTTGCCAGGTTTTTTCCAAATATTTTTGTGTTCAGCAAAAGAAATAACATCAAACAGATGTGGAACATGTGAGAAAATAATGACTGAATTTAACAGATAATAGTATGAAAATAAAAACTAGTTTAAATATGCAAAACAATAATAACATGTCTAATAATAAATCTCTGAATGCTCCATATTTACACAGAAATTAAATGGACAGTTCACCCAGAAATTAATATGTACTGTCTATTTACTCTCTCTCAAATGTTTCTGACTTTCTTTCATCTAATAAACACAAAATAAGTTATCTTGAAGAAAGCTGAAAACTGGTAACCATTGACTTCCATAATAGGAAAAACAAATGAAAGTCAATGGTTACTGGTGTTCTTCAAAAATATTTTTGTGTTTACCATAGAAAGAAAACCAATAAGTAATGACATGAAATTATGACAGAATTTTCCATCATTTTAACAGAAAAAGTAAAAATAATATAAATTATAAAAAATAAAAAAACTCATTTTAAAAATGCAAAACAATAATAACATGTTTATTAAATGCTTAATACTAAAATGAAAGGGGCAGTTCACCCAGAAATGAAAATTTACTGTCTATTTACTCTCTTTTTCAAGTAGTTCCAAACCTTTAGGAGTTTCTTTCTTTTAATAAACTCCAAAAAATGTATATATATTTTGAAGAATGCTGAAAGCTGGTACCCATTGACTTCCATAGTAGGATAAACAAATGGAAGTCAATGGTTACAGGTTTTCTTTAAAATAGTTTGTGTGTTCAACGGAGGAACGAAAATCAAGTTTCTTTCTTCTAATAAACTCGAAAGAGGATAATTTGAAGAATGCTGAAAACCGGTAACCATTGACTTCCATAGTAGGAAAAACAAATGGAAGTAAGTGGTTACCGTTTTGCTTCATAGTATTTGTTGTGTTCAACAGAAGAAAGAACATCAAGTTTCACTGTAAAAAAATACAGGAATCAGCACAATTTCTTTATGTTGTCTCAACACAAATCGAATAAATTAACTTAATTGTTTCTACAAACTTAAGCTGATTGAACATAAAACAACTAAGTTATCCAACAAAAACCCTCAAGAATTGTGTTGATTCAGCTCAATATAAATAAGTAGTTTAAACAAGCAGCAACAAATATTTTGAGTAGTCTTTCTTCTAGTAAACTCAAAAGAAGATATTGTGAAGAAAGCTGAAAAAACAGTAACCATTGACTTCTATTTGTTTTTTTAACTATGAAAGTCAATGGTTACCAGTTTTTAAGCTTTTAATTTTATTCAATATATATTTTTTTGTGTGTTTAAAAAAAGAAAGAAAATCAAACAATAATGACATGATATGATGACAGAATTTTCCATCCTTTTTGCAGAAAATGTAAAAATAGCATCAAAACAAAACCAGAAAATAATGAAAAACAAATGCAAAACAATAACTACATGTTTATTAAATGCTCCAAATTTAAACAAAATTAAAGGGACAGTTCACTCAAAAATGAAATTTACAATTTATTTACTCTCTATCAAGTGTTTCTCAACATTTCAGAGTTTCCTTCCAATAAACACAAAAGAAGATGTTTTAAGTAAAGTTGAAAACCGGTAACCATTGACTTCCATAGTAGGAAAAACAAACAGAAGTCAATGGTTACCAGTTTTCTTTGAAATATTTTTTGTTCAACAGTAGAAAATAAAACAATAATGGCATAATATGATGACAGAATTTTCTATCCTCTTAACAGAAAATGTAAAAATAGCATCAAAACAAAACCAAAAACTAAATTAAAAACTGCAAAACAATAATGGCATGTTTATTTATCAAATGCTCCAGATATACACTGAAGTGTAAAGGGGCAGTTCACCCAGAAATGAAAATTTACTGTCTATTTACTATTTAATCAAGTGTTTCCAAACCTTTATGAGTTTCTTTTTTCTAATAAACACAAAAGAAACACAAACAAAGATACTTTGAAGAAAGCTGAAAGCTGGTACCCATTGACTTCCATAGTAGGAAAAACAAATGGAAGTCAATGGTTACCGGTTTTCCACAGAATATTGTTTGTGGTTAACAGAAGAAAGAACATGAAATATTTTTGCAATATGTGAGAAAATGATGATCAAATTTAACAGAAAATGGTATCAAGAAAAAAATTTAAATTTAAATATGCAAAACAATAATAACCTGTTTATTAATAACTATCTGAATGCTCCCTATTTACACAGGCATGAAAAGGACAGTTCACCCAGAAATGAAAATTTACTGT
>NC_133186.1:1027500-1077500 GCF_049306965.1 Danio rerio | reverse complement strand
TAAATAAATAAATAAATAAATAAATAAATAAATAAATAAATAAATAATATCTTTCCCACATGTTGTGAAATGCCATATTATTACATAAACAAACAGACAAATAAAATATTTAGCAATTTTGATATATGGTCATTTAAATACATGACAAAATAAATAATAAAATAAAAAATTATAAATAAAATAAAATACAGTAAAATGAATAAATAAATAATCTCTTTCCCACATTTTGCGGAATGTCATATCATAGATGTTTCATTCAGAAAGATGGGGAAAAGGGTTTGGGGAGAGTTATTACAACCTAACAGACTCCTCCTCCTCACCATTTCTGTTTGATGTTAAAGGGGGGTGTGGTTATGTATGTTAGCCACACCCATTACCTCAGACATACCTAATTTGCAGATTTACATTAAAGATTAAAAGAGCAAACTATTGTTTTGTTCTTAATGACATGCACAGATAAATTGTTCAGCATAAAACTAGCAATGTGAGCTAAATCAAAATAAGGATCAATATGGTGAGTTTTGAATTCATCTGTACTTTAATCATGTTTATCTTGTGTGGACAGGGTGGTCTGTATGTGTTCAAACTCTTCGACTATTACTCTGCCAGCGGGATGTGTCTGCTGTTCCTCGTCTTCTTTGAGTGCGTCTCCATATCCTGGTTCTACGGTAAATGTCCTTAAATAAAATAACTATTTAATTAATTTGAATGCAGATTATGCAATTACATATGTGTCATGCAAATTCCTATATGGATTTCACGTATTGTTAGATAATTAAAAAGTGGTAGTTTAGTTTTTTTTTTAACTATTGGAATTACAAAAATGCACATATATAAAAATATGGCTAATATATTTGAACATGTGTGTTCATTTACGACCATATGAATGTGCCAGAAGTTTTGAAAATGCCTTTTGTATGCAGATGGTAAATTTTCTTACAAGTATTCTGTTAAATGACCATATGTGCAAATTACATATATGACAGACAAGTTTATATTTATATATCACATGTGCAACAAATATATTTTTAATTATTGCAAAAATGATAGTGTAGATATTTTTTTTAACCATTGAAATTGAAAATATGCACATATGTTCACATATATTAGCTCTAATTTCATATATAATTATTTATTTATTTATTTATTTATTTTAATATACAGTTGAAGTCAGAATTATTAGCCCCCTGAAATATTATCAGACATGCTGTGAAAATTTCCTTGCTCTGTTAAACATCATTTGGGAGAAAAAAAAAGAAAAAAAAAATATATATATATATACAGATGAAGTCAGAATTATTCGCCCCCCTGTTTATTTTTCCCCTAATTTCTGTTTAATGGAGAGCAGATTTCTGCAACACATTTTAGTTTTAATAACTAATCTCTAATAACATAATAATTTATTTTCTCTTTGTCATGATGACAGTAAATAATATTAGACTAGATATTATTCAAGACACTTCTATACAGCTTAAATTAGGTTAACTAGGCAGGTTAGGGTTATTAGGCAAGTTATTGTATAATGATGGTTTGTTCTGTAGATTGAAAAACAAAAATTAGCATAAAGAGGCTAATAATTTTGTCCTTAAAATTGTGTTTAAAAAATTCAAAACTGCTTTTATTCTAGCCAAAATAAAACAAATAAGACTATCTCCAGAAGAAAAAATATTTTCAGACATACTGTGAAAATTTCCTTCCTTTGTTAAACATAATTTGGAAAATATTTAAAATAGAAAAAAAAATTAAGGGGGGCTTATAATTCTGACTTCAACTGTGTATATATATATATATATATATATATATATATATATATATATATATATATATATATATATATATATATATATGCATAATTTTTTTTAAACATATATGTCCATATTTGTAATTCCACTGATTGAAATAAATATCTAAACTAATGTAAACAAAATTTTCAATTATATGTTGCCTAGCCTATATACCATATATTTTATATATGTGAAATCCACATATGAACTTGAATGTCATATGCAATTTGCATATATTTCCCTACATCAAAACTTTTGCGAGCCAAGCAGAGTTCAATTTAACTCGCATTTTAAAAAGTACTGTAGCAAATACATGAATAAATGGAATATATCACAACACACAATCATTCAAAGTGAACCATTGGATTATTTAAAAAATAAAGGGACAGTTCAGCAAAAAAAAGAGCATTCTGTCATCATTTACTCACCTGTTCAAAACAAACAATAACCAGACATTATAAAGAACTAAGACATCCAAACACTGATCTGAAGAGCCTAAAATTAAACATAAAAAAACATTGCAATGGTTAACATTTTATCCTACAGGTCCTGATTAGTTCTTTGAAATGTGCACTTTTATTTGATGTTTGCCGTAATCTGATGCATAGATGCTCATGAGTTTGTTTCTTCTGCACTGTAAAAATAGATGACTCAACTTAAAACTGAAAGGCAACATGCTGCTGAGCTTTTTTGAGTTGACTCAACTTTCAACCCAAGTACTGCGTTTGACTCGATTTGAGTAAAAAAAGAAGCTCTGCAGCAAGTTGCAGTTTTAAGTTGAGTCAACATTTTTTGTGTGTTGAGTACACAATTTAATTTAATATTTATTTTTGTAGTCCATGGGTGCCAGCAACCAGCAAACATCTTCAGCAAATATATCAAAACATCGTCTTTTGTTTTTAACAGAAGAAAGCCATAAAGATTTAAAGGGCACCTGTTATGGAAAATCACCTTTTAGAAGGGGTTTGAACACAGTTGTGTGTCAGCAGTGTGTGAATATATCCAGCATCCAACAGTAAACACTATGTAATTGTCTTTGTTCATAATCAGACTTGATTAAATCAGTCTGCAGAAACACTTTGATTGACATTCTCCCTTTGTATGATGTCATCAGAGGGGGAAAGCCCCGCCCACTAGTGACCATCTCTCCCTCATTAGCATACAGTGAGTTAGTCTTATGTTTTAATGTCACTATGCTGACTCAGAGGCATTTGTAGCTCCACCTTCTTATTAAAAAGAGCTCAATCTCATTTACATTTAAAGCGACAGTCACCAAAACACCCATACAGGATCAAAGCCTAAAAGGGTCAGTTTCAGAGAGTTAGAGAACATTATCTGAGTGCTTTTTTCAGCTCAAACTGAAACACGTGCACTGTAGAGACACTTATTTTACATCTTAGGTTAAATAGGTCCCCTTTAAATCCACATGGTGAAGAATATAGACGTAATCATATTTATTTTTGTGTGAACTGTCCCTTTAATAATTTGTTTGCATTAGCTTCCGCTCACAAGCAGGCATAATGCGTAACGCATGCTAATGATTATCAGAGATCTTCATAATTCATGCTAATCTCGGTGCCAGACTCATTTCCACACTCAGATGATTTGACTGAATGTGAACCTGCAGAATCTTAATTGTTGTGCGTGGCAGGCCTGATTATGCAAACGACTGGGCGATCCTCCATTTGCATTTATGAAGAGGCTTCACAGACCTCCAGCCGGCTGTAATACACACGCAGTACTGCATTGACACTCTTTATATTTGTGTTTTTGCAGGTGTCAATAAATTCTATGGCAACCTGGAGGAGATGATCGGATACAAGCCGTGCATTTGGTGGAAGCTGTGCTGGGTGGTGTTCACTCCGCTGATCGTGGCGGTAGGTGCATTTATTGCGTGTTTTTAAAAAATATTTGACAAAGACAATGTGCACACAGTAGGTTTCACAATAAACATAAGTAAACGAAATAAAAGCACATACCGCACTGCTTTTCTTACTTTTATTAGTGATGTACGTTGCAAAGAACTTCATATACACGACAAAAAAATGCTTTTCTTACAATTTTTTTTCTTATTTCTAATCCAAATGTCTAGAAATTCTTGAATTAAGAAGAATTTTCTAAACAAGCAAAACATATTGTCTTGTTTTAATAAATAATATGCCAAATTGAAGTTAGTTTTTTTCCTAAAACAAGCAAAATAAAGGGTCAATGGGGTAAGCAAAATAATCTTATGTCAACAGAAAAACAAGATTATTTTTCTTACCCCATTTGCAGATTTTTTTGCTTGTTTTAAGGAAAAACTGAATGAACATTGGCATATTGTTTATACAAAAAAAATGTAGGAACTTTTCTATATATCTTGGACTACAAACAAGACAAAAAAAATTAAGTAAGAAAGTCATTTTTTTGCAGCGTAAACTATTTAAAAATGTGTTTTTCTCAGTATTTTACCTACAAGATTTTCACATAGTTATTTATCAAAACAAATCTCAATAACATATAGAATAAATGGACATTTATGTCTAGTTTCTGATCACATTTTAGAACTGAATGTGCAAATATATTATAGAAATGTGCAAAAATGTCTAAACATTCTTAAATCAAGAAGTATTTGTGGACAAGCAAAACATATGGTCTTGTTTTAAGAACTAATATGCCAAACTGAAGTTAGTCTTTCCTTAAAACAAGCAAAATAATCTGCCAGTGGGGTAAGAGAAGTAATCTTGATTATGCTTTGAAATAAGACGTTTTCTTTACCCCATTTTGGCAGATTATTTTGCTTGTTTTAAAGAGAAAATCACTTAATGTTGACTCATTATTTCTTAAAATAAACATTTCTTTACTTGTCTAAACATGCTTGTTGAGTTGGTACTTGCTTTAGAAACAAGTTAAGAAGTCTAAGTAGGTAAAGTAGTTTTTGCAGTGTAGTGCAGAAGCTGCTTAGACACTTACTGTACATTTACTTCACGATATTGCAGTTAAATCCTGATCTAATCTAACAGGCCACTTTATTAGGTACACCTTACTAGTACCACTTTAGACCTCTTTTGCCTTCAGAACTGCCTTAATCCTTTGTGTCATGGATTCAACACGTTACTGGAAATATTCCTCAGACATTTTGCTCCATATTGTCATGATAGCATCACACAGTTGCTGCAGATTTGTCGGCTGCACATCCATGATGCCAATCTCCCGTTCCACCACATCCCAAAGCTGATCTCTTGGATTGAGCTCTGGTGACTGTGGAGGCCATTTGAGTACAGTGAACTCATTGTCATGTTCAAGAAACCAGTCTGAGATGATTGAGCTTTATGACATGCTGCGTTATCCTGCACAGTGCGTACACTGTAGTCATAAAGGGATGGACATGGTCAGCAACAATACTTCAGCGTTGAAACGATGCTCAATTGGTACTAATTGGCTCAAAGTGAGCCAAGAAAATCTCCCCGACACCATAACACCACCACCACCAGCCTGAACCGCATCTGTGTCAGCAGAAATGGAGACTCATCAGAGCAGCAACGTTTCTCCAATCTTCTATTGTCCAGTTTTGGTGAGTCTGTGTGAATTGTAGCCTCAGTTTCCTGTTCTTAGCTGACAGGAGCGGCACCCGGTGTGCTCTTCTGCTGCTGTAGCCCATCCGCCTCAAGGTTGGACGTGTTGTGTGTTCAGAGATGCTCTTCTGCAAAGCTCGGTTGTAACGAGTGCTTATTTGAGTTACTGTTGCCTTTCTATCAGCTGGAACCAGTCTGGCCATTCTCCTCTGACCTCTGGCCTCATCAACAAGGCATTTGCGCCCACAGAACTGCCGCTCACTGGATATTTCCTCTTTGTCGGAGCATTCTCTGTAAACCCTAGAGATGGTTGTGCGTGAAAATCCCAGTAGATCAGCAGTTTCTGAAATACTCAGACCAGCCCCGTCTGGCAGCAACAACCATGCCACTGTCAAAGTCTCTTAAATCCCCTTTCTTCCCCATTCTGATGCTCACTTTGAACTGCAGCAGATCCTGTTGACCATGTCTACATGCCTAAATGCATTGAGCTGCTGCCATGTAATTGGCTGAGTAGACATGTGTGTTAACGAGCAGTTGGACAGGTGTACCTAATAAAGTGTATGAGTGTAAATATCTAATATATCAATATCTGAGTGATTTCTTTTTATGTAGGAATAGTAGGAGATCAAAATCCATTTACTCTCACGCTTCATGGAAACATTCACAGTTACATATTTAAACCATAATTTTAGAAACATAAAGCAGTCAGGACAAACTATACATCACATGAAAGCTTAACGTTTTTAGGTTCCATAGCTGGAGACTGATTTTTAATTGATGTTACTGAGCAATGGTTATTTATTCATTTGCAACAAGGATACTCAGACTTGTAAAGCATTACTTTGCTACAGCAATCCACTTTTTTTCTAATTTAGATCTAAACTCCACTAAACTGCCCTTACTACTTTAGAATTAGATGTCACTTTACAAGTATTGTCAAAAGTATGACAAAATATGGTTCATATTCATCAAAACACAGAAATAGGGAGCACCCTTATATGGTCACTAATTGAAACTGAATGTCAACTAGTGGTCATGTTTGGTACTGCGGTGATAATTTCTGAAAGCTAATTTTTTCAAACTGCAAATTTAATATATATATATATATATATATATATATATATATATATATATATATATATATATATATATATATATATTATTTTTATTTTATTTTATTTTTACAGATTTTTAGCTTAATTTTTTGTCTAATTTGGGCTAAAACAGCTGTTAGACTTATTAGTTCCTTCTGTTACTTACTACTGAGTGTCCATTAGCATGAGATAGCATTGTTGGGGCCTCTTTACATCTGTGAGCTGGAGATCCTGACAGATTGTTTGTTTGTTGTGCATTAGGGAGTGTTTCTGTTCAGCGCCGTTCAGATGGTCCCGCTCACCTTGAACAATTACGTGTTCCCGAAGTGGGGGCAAGGCGTGGGCTGGTGCATGGCGCTGTCCTCCATGGTCCTCATTCCCGGATACATGGGCTACATGTTCCTCACCCTCAAGGGCTCGTATAAAGAGGTAATGCTGGACTTTCTCTGCTCGCCCAATGCATGGTTAAAACTCATCTTTTTATGATGGCGTTAATTATGTGTGCTATTGTTGTATTTTTATTGCTTGATTTATTTTTTGTTTTACACTTGAAGTAGTGCTTTGGGTGTAAGAAAAGTGCAGTATAAATAATATGCATGTATTACTTTGCATAAGAGGTCATGTAAACTGTGCAAATGATATATTTTACTCTGGAAGTGCAGCAAAACTATGATGCTCTTTCAGGAAGAAGTGCCAACAAATTTACAATAACTAAAACTAGCAAAACCTACAATGAAACAAACTAAACCGAAAAGCACAGCACATTAAAAAAACAGTGTCAAAATAAAAGGCAATTTAAAAATCTATAATAACCTCGCACCCTCAGCCACAGGTGCATCTGTCAGGAAACATGAAAGCCTCTCCTCTGTAATTGATTTGGATGGCGTGCATTATTAATGCAGATGTTCCAGCATGGGGTGAAGCATGCACTGCTCCTATTTCGTGGCTATTGGATGCGTTTTAATTGCATCAATTAGCCTTCAGTTCTTGCTGTTGCTGGAGCATGCAATCAGAGACTTGGTGATTTCATGAAGCGGATATCTGTCTCTGTTGCTGATTCAGGTTTCTGAGACGAGGAATTAGGAACAAACTAAGCACGGAGCTATAATAGTGACACATTTACACAGTGTGTGTCCTAACTACACACCACATGATGCAACAGCATGCGATCAGACGTATTTTATCATGATAAACTAACAATTTGTGCCAGCGATGTGCAAAACCTACATTTTAGATACAGTTCAATGCATTGCTTAGGGCAGGGTTGTCCAAACTCAATCCTGGAGGGCCGGTGTCCTGCATAGTTTAGCTTCAACTTCCTTCAACAAACCTGCCTGGTTTGTTTTTGTATACCAAGAAAGAGCTTGAGTAGCTGGTTTAGGTGTGTTTGATTAAGGTTGGAACTAAAATATGTAGGGCACCGGCCCTCCAGGACCTAGTCTGGACATCTCTGGCTTAGGGTGTAAAAAAGTGCAGCATATATAAAATGCATTATTATTATAATTATAATTATAATTATTATTATTATTATTATTATTATTATTATTATTATTATTATTATTATTATTATTATTGTTCTTATTATTGCTATTATTATTATTGTTATTATTATTGCTATTATTATTATTATTATTGCTATTATTATTATTATTATTATTGTTATTGTTATTATTATTATTATTGTTGTTATTATTATTATTATTATTATTATTATTATTGCTATTATTATTATTATTATTATTATTATTGTTATTGTTATTATTATTATTATTGTTGTTATTATTATTGCTATTATTATTATTATTATTATTGTTATTATTGTTATTATTATTATTATTATTATTGCTATTATTATTATTATTAATATTATTATTATAATAATTATTATTATTATTATTATTGCTATTATTATTATTATTATTATTATTGCTATTATTATTATTAATATTATTATTATTATTGGTAACACCTTACAGTAAGGTTCTTCCATCATATTTCTTCAGCTTAGTCCCTTATTTATCAGGGGTTGCTACCAAGCAGATCAATTTACCTCAGATGTTGAAAAATAATTAAAAAAAATTGAATTAGTTTGAAAATTACCATTACTGTGTAATTAAAATTACACAATACTTTTAATAATCTTTAAGAGATTTGATGTGGAATAATTAACCCTCATTCGTTTTGAACGAATCTTCAATATGACTTGGGAATTACGAGTCCTCTAAGGGAGTGATTCGTTCATCCGCGTGTGCGCACATTTGTGCAGGTGGTATCGTTCATTTCAAGTCTTTATCACATTTCGAGTCGTTTATTGCGGAAAGGCAGACCCCAAGCATATGCGTTTAGAGCCAAAAAAAGAGTTGATCCATTCATCTCTCGAGTCCTCTATCGGGTCTGAGTCACTCGTTCCTCACGGGCCAATCATACGCGTTTAGAGCCAGAAATAAAAATTTAACCGTTCATCTTTCGAGTTCTCGGGTTTGAGTCATTCTTTCACGTAAATAACGAACAACTCATGACTTGAAAGGTGAACTAATCATCATGGCTCCTATCGGCTCAGACTGTGTACATTGGTTAAGAGTATATGTGACTGTCAGCATAATGTGAACGAACCACTGACATTTGAAGACATGAAGAGGTGAGCAAAGAGATAAAAATACCTTCATAGAGCAGGTAAACATTGAATTATTATTATCTCCTTCTTATAGTGTTCTATTGAGGACTTATTTGTCGTGTGATCAATCTTTTGGGCTCGTTGTAGATGTGTTTGGAAGCAATTCGTAACATTTTATTAATATTTTGGCAAATAGAACCAAATGAACGAAATGACTCGAAAAAAGATTCGTTCATCTCGATGAACGAGACTCAAAGTCACGAGTCAGTAAAATGATCCGAACTTCCCATCACTAGTCTCTTTAACTTGAGTAACTTTAACTCAATTTAGAGAGGGACCAAATACTAAACCGAGTACATTTTACTCAGAGGATTTTGCTGTGAGTTACGAGAGATGCTATCCCTTTATTAATCTGGGGTCGCCACAGCGGAATGAACAGCCAACTTATCCAGCAAGTTTTTACGCAGCGGATGCCCTTCCAGCCGCAACCCATCTCTGGGAAACATCCACACACACATTCACACACACACTCATACACTACGGACAATTTAGCTTACCCAATTCACCTGTACCGCATGTCTTTGGACTGTGGGGGAAACCGGAGCACCCGGAGGAAACCCACGCGAAGGCAGGGAGAACATGCAAACTCCACACAGAAATGCCAACTGTGCCGAGGCTTGAACCAGCGACCTTCTTGCTTTGAGGCGACAGCACTACCTACTGCTCCACTGCCTCGCCCTAATTTGTAATGTTTAGTATGTATTTGAATAATGATGGCTGGTTCCTTTGCTTGAAAGCTCAGGTTTGATTATCATAATAAGTTTTGTTTACAGAGTTTGAGGTTTACTGGAACATTATTATTCACACCGTACAGATGTTGATCCACCTTTACCATTGCACACTCTTGTCAAGTTTGAGTCTCTTTAACACTTCTGTTTATTTTATTATAAAGAGATCAGATGTTTAGTTGAAATATTTTAGTTTTTAGTGTTATGGTATTTAGTAATGTTTTAGTTCTAGTAAAAACTATCATTCATTCATTTTCTTGTCGGCTTAGTCCCTTTATTAATCCAGGGTCGCCACAGTGGAATGAACCGCCAACTTATCCAGCAAGTTTTTATGCAGCGGTTTTTATACTGCCTCGCCAGTAAAAACTATTTGCTATTATATTATTAAACTATTAACTTCCCAAATATGTTGTTAAAAATATTCAATAATTATCCATATCAAATGAGATAAAACATGATATCTTGATATTTGTTTTGCAATATCGCCCAGCCCTACTTGCTAAACACTTTCTCCACTCCTGCAGGTATTTTCTCGTGTTAAAACACACCTTTTACTGTAGTGAGAGTGGAGTGTTGTCCACTGAGTGAACACTGCTGAAATACTGCACACTGATGAGGGGAAACACAAGCATTCACAGAGTGTGTGATCAAGATCAGCTTCTTAATTCATGCAGAACTGATTCGGGGATTGAAATTAAGTTGATCTGCTTTATTATAGAGCTTTAGTGAAGGCGGCTCTTTTCAACCCTCAATAGTGTACACAGAGTTATAAGACAACACCAAGGTTAAATTATAAACCTCACCATTTGGTTGTGATTGCAGTGCACTACTCTTCATCTGAATGTCTGCTATTTAAATGTTTCTGCCGTGTCGAGTCTGACAGGTTCACATTGGAGGAGTGAAAGATTAGCTTCTTGATTTGCTAATTGTGTACCAAGCAGGATCCTGATTTACGCTCTCATGCATCAGCGCATCCCTCTCCTGTCTGTCTCTCCTGATGATTCTCTTCCCTTTTTTTCGTTTGCAGCGCCTTCGGATAATGATTCAGCCCACGGCGGCGGCAGTCCGGACTCAAGAGAACGGGCCCGAACAACAACCCGAAAACCCGACTCCAGCCAACGACGAGGCCTACATCTAACCGTACTCCAGCAAGAGCCAATAAAAGCGTAATCACGGTTGATCACAACCAAGGACTTCCATGTCTAAAGTATATCCACCTACCTCCGAGGGAAAAACCAACCTGATTACAGTTTGACTCGTTTTGGTACATGGTCCAAAAAAAAAAAAAATCTACAAATCTAAGCTTAATCTGTGTTCATATGCAAGATATTAGTAGAAGGGGTAAAAAGAGGAGATCTGGCATCCCAACGTAATTCCAACAGCACAGTGTTAATTTGATATTACATGTAATTAATGTATTAAAATATAAAATACAGTTGTAGGTTAGAATCGAATTGTATCTGATTGTATCTGAAAAATATATAAATATATGAACATACATCTCTATATATATATATATATATATATATATATATATATATATATGAAAAGCAGGGAGTGCATTTAAAAAAGGGGCAAGGTTCAGATTATACACTTTTGGAGAGCGTTTCAATCCGTTCAGCCAAACCCTGAAGACAAGCACAAGACAACAAATATGGATTTGGGTTTACAAACGCCCCGGCGGGCAAATCGACGTCAAAAAAAAGACTGTTATTTTTTTCCTTTTTCTTTTTTCTAAGACAAAAAATAACTTTGTATGTGTTTTTTAGGATCATTTTAGTACGTGTTTTCTATGTAAGAGTAAGAAGGACCAAATTCATGTGTACGCTATACTGACAGGTCTGAACGCTGTTTTACGTCGCACCGAATCACCGCACAAAGTCATATTTTTGGGGGCCGACGCACCCCGTGAGACCACTGTTAATCTGCTCAGCACATTTGCATGCCACTCCTCAGGAAAAATGGCGAAAGTGACCAAAATTTGCTCTCCTGGATCTGAAGCGATTATAGCTGTGAGCAGCAAACCATCAGTTCTGTCTGTTGCCATGGTTTCAAGGGTCATTTTGTCAGACATCGTTGACGAACCAGCACTCTGTGTGTGCGTGCGTGCGTGTGTGTGAGTGTGTGTGTGTGTGTGTGTGTGTCAGAAACAGAGCCGTCGCTCCAACCAGATAAACACAAAAAAAAAAAAAAAAAAAAACGCCACCCAAAACGATGTTGCGTTGTTTTTAAAAACACACACAGGGCAATAATACGTAACTTGCGTGGAATGATGTTAAGGAATATGCGTGTGTGCATGTGTGTGACGCAGAGAGAAGCGACTCCTTTATTTTTCCGCCGTATTTTTATTCGAGTAAAAGCCGCCACTGACTGGTGAAAAGCACAAAGCTTTAAGTTCACAAAGCCACAAAGGGAATCTGAAAAACCAACACTGCTAGTTTGCTTCTCCGGCAGCTAAACGTGTGATCTGGATTAATTAGTCGATTTATTCTCTGCTAAGACGTCTGATGAAAACGTGCAATCAATCAAGAGTTTTTCGTGAAATTGTATAAATTTTACCATTCATCAGATTTCTCTCTGAAACAATGTTGTAAAACTGTACCGTGTAAAAGTACCTGTGAATGTCCGTTTTGAGGTTTTTGTCTTGTTGAAGAACCTTATATTATTTGCTGTTTACTGCAATAATGCATCCATCTCAGAAACTAAAGCACATATCTTTCTGAAATGTAAAAAAAAAAAAAAAAACACACAAAAAAAAATATGAAGAGTAATAATAACAAATGAATAACCAAGACGGAAGATTATAAGAGAGTAGATAATATGTCTAGTCAAACAAAATATTGTTTTGTATATTTCTAACTGTTTGGGCCTAATGTAAAATATTCTATGTAAAGAAAAAATATATATATAATAAATGTCTTTAGATGGTGTTATAAAAAAGCATGATTGCAATATGTTATATGATACAAAAAAATAAAGTATTATAGATTATAACATGCGCTTCATGTCTTGTGTTCAATAATTGATACATGCAAAAGAGAATTAAGGAGAAAGTGTTCAAATGCAGACTCTGGATGAAAACAACATATCATTTTATTATGAATATCCAAACAATCTTGAATCAATATTTAATTCCATCAGTGGCATTAGAAAACCAAACTTCCCAGCAGGCAGACAACGCCATAAGAGGTTGATATTAGGTTAGATTTAGGTTTTGATGTCAGATGACCAAAATTCAATAGCCAGCGTCTGAAGACAACATTATTTTGACGTCCAATAATGATATTTGGTTGATTTTAGGTTGTTAGAAAGTGACCAAAATTCAATGTCGAGCCAACATCTTAAACCTGGAGTGTCCAAACTCTGTCCTTAAGAGTTTATCTCCAACTTGCCTCAACACACCTGCCAGGAAGTTTCTAGTATATCTAGTAAGAGCTTGATTAGCTGGTTCAGGTGTGTTTGATTAGGGTTGGAGCTAAACTCTCCTGGACACCGACCCTCCGGGACCGAGTTTGGACACCCATGTATTAAACCAACGTCATATTGGTGTCAAAAACATTTATTCGTCAGGTATGGCAACCAAAATCGAATGTCTTATAGACGTCAAAGTGGTAACATCCACACAATGTCAAGCTGAAACATCATTAGACGTTGTTATTTGGTTGTTTTTAGGTTGTGTTGGAAAGTGAACAAAATCCAATGTCGATCCAACATCTTAAACTAGGAGTGTCCAAACTCGGTCCTGGAGGGTCGATGTCCTGGAGAGTTTATCTCCAACTTGCCTCAACACACCTGCCAGGAAGTTTCTAGTATATCTAGTAAGAGCTTGATTAGCTTGTTCAGGTGTGTTTAATTAAGTTTGGAGCTAAAATCTCCTGGCAACCGGCCTTTCAGGACCGAGTTTGGACACCCATGTCTTAAACTTGCATCATATTTATGTCAAAAACATTTATTCATCAGGTATGGCAACCAAAATCGAATGTCTTATAGACGTCAAAGTGGTAACGTTCACACAATGTCAAGCTGTAACATCATTAGACGTTGTTATTTGGTTGTTTTTAGGTTGTGTTGGAAAGTGACCAAAATCCAACACCGAGCCAACATCTTAAACCAACCTCATATTGACGCCAAATCCTAACATTTATTGATCAGGCTACCAAAGTCCTGATGGAATTCATAGTGGTAAACATCCACACAACATTAGCTGAAACATCATTAGACGTTGTTATTTGGTTGTGTTGGAAAGTGATCAAAATTCAACGTCAAGCCAACATCATATTGACGTCAGATACATTTATTCGTCAGGTATGCCAACCAAAATCTAACGTCTAGTGGTAACGTCCACACAACATTGCGCTGTAACATCATTGAACGTTGATATTTGGTTGTTTTTAGGTTGTGTTGGAAAGTGCCCAAAATCTGAGACATGACAGATGTTGGATTTTGGTCACTTTCCAACGCAACCTTAAAACAACCCAATAGCAACGTCTAATGATGTTACAGCTTGACTTTGTGTGGACGTTACCACTGTGACACGAACGTCAGTCTGATGTTGAGCTCTGACCTCAGTTGGAGTTTCATTTCCACCCAAAATGGAACGTCCAACGACGTTGGGGTACAACGTCAATCTAACATCATGTTGACGTCCTGTGCATGCTGTGTTAGTTCAATAGAAAAAAACTAGATTATCTTATTCTGACCCGTAGATCTGGTTGTTTTTTCTAGTAAGCAATAACCAACACAATCTCACGGCAATTCGTAACTTTTTCATTTTCCATTTTAATTCACATATTTAAAAAAAACAATATCATGATAAACAGTTTATTTAAACTAAATGTGTTATTGCCAGCCTGATCTCACGAGAAAACGTAAGTATTTTACGTTTTGGCAGTTTAGTGGCTAAGTCGTATAAATTTGTACGATCTAATTCGTACATTTTAGTACGATTTGCGTATCCCCCAATGACGGTTGGGTTTAGGGGTGGGGTTAGGTGCCACGCCTCCTTTTTAAAATCGTACATTTTCTTACGACTGAACTCGTACGAATTCGTACGAATTAGCCACTAAACTGCCAAAACGTAAAATACTTACGTTTTCTCGTGAGATCAGGCTGGCAATAACACATTTAGTTTAAATAAACTGTTTATCATGATATTGTTTTTTTTTAAATATGTGAATTAAAATGGAAGCTAATTTGTATTCTATATAAAGATGATTAAGACTCAAACATATCATTGTTAAAACACAACATTTCTATTTTAATCGCTGTCACATTACTGTAGGATATGATGTACAGCACATAAGACAATGCAAAACCACATTCTGCACACATTACAAACTCCAGCTGCATAGTATGAGGATACAGGTACTGGACTGGCCTGCCTGCAGTCCTGACCCGTTTCCAATAGAGAATGTGTGGTGCATTTTGAAGCACAATGTAGACCCCGTACTGTTGCACACCTTAAGACTTGTTTGCAGGAAGAATGGGACAGAACTACACCTGAAACACTTCATCACTTGGTGTCTAAACATCATTTAAGTGTTGAAAAAAGGAATAGCAACATTACAAAGTGGTAAACAACTGTTTACATGTTTATTTAGAAAAAAAAATGCTTTACAAACCACGAGGAACACATTAATACTGCTTGTTGTATTGTCTGCTATGAAATACAAGTCAAAGTCAATTTAGAAATCACTACTTTCTTTTTTTAATTTGCATTTTCCATACTGTGCCAATGTTTTCCTGATTTGAGGTTGTATATAAAGATGATTAAGAAGGAAGAAATCTCAATCTAAATACACACCATGTCTATTTTAAGTGCTGTAATGTTACTGTATGATGTACAGCACACATAATGGTTTCCTGTGACCTGCTCATGGATTAATAGATGCCCTGATGGATTCTGTCCAGAGACTTTAATTAATCTCCTTCAGCAATTAACTCTTTAATAGTCCCAGTGGAGCTCCAGTATTAAACTACATCTGAGTGTCAAGTGGAGCAAAAAACACTTTCATTTAAGTAACAATTCACACATTACAATTAACTACCGTCAGCTATTAAGAGATGAACTCTTTATTAGCACTTATAAAGGATGATCTCACTCTGCATTCCTCATCCTGCACTGTAAAAAATCCATGGTTGTCTTAAATTTAAGCTGAATTAATTTAACCTTATGAGTCTATTGCACTTATATTATGTTAAACTGACCTAAAACAGTTTGTGTAACTTATACAATTCAGTTAAAACATGATTAACTTAGTTTAACAAGTTACAATGAACTAAAAACATATGTTGTCATGACTAATTGATCATTTCATTTTGAATGAACCTCCCACCTAAACCCAACTAACAAGCAGCTAATTATTGATTTATTTATTGAATAGTCCTAGTAATGGTTTATTAATAGCAATAATTGTGCATTAAAATAAAGTATGACCACAAACACATGATTTATTTTTCAGGGAAGCTATTTAACAGTAATATACTCACAAATGCAAACACTTTTATTCAAGCGAAGCATTGCTTCATGATCATTTCATTCACTTAAGTAAACGTATCGTACTTTCCAAATGACTATATAGCAATATTTTAGGGGTTGATTACGGTTAAGCAGCAAATTACTGGTTTATTAATCTAAAAGCATTGGTTAATACTTTGTTAGCAGTATGAATTACACATTAAAATAAAGTGTGACCATAAAAAAACACACAATTTATTTACCATGGTAGCTATTTAACAAACATGCACTCATAAGTGCAAATACTCCATAGACAAATATATGCATATACTCTTACCGGCCACTTTATTAGGTACACCTCACCAGCTGCTCGTTAACGCAAATTTCTAATTAGCCAATTAAACGGCAGCAACTCAGTGCATTTAGGCATGTAGACATGGTCAAGATAATCTGCTGCAAGCAAGCATCAGAATGAGGAAGACTTTGAACGTGGCATGGTTGTTGATCCACTGGGATTTTCATGCACAACCATCTCTAGAGTTTACAGAGAATGCTCTGACAAGGAGAAAATATCCAGTTGCCATCAACAACATGAAAGCATGGATCCATCCTGCCTTGTATCAGCGGTTCAGGCTGGTGGTGGTGGTGTAATGGTGTGGGGGAGATTTTCTTTGGGTCCATTAGTACCAATTGAGCATCAACGCCACAGCCTACCTGAGTATTGCTGCTGACCATGTCCATCCCTTTATGAGCACAGTGTCTCCATCTTCTGATGGCTACTTCCAGCAGGATAACGCAGCATGTCATAAAGCTCAATCATCTCAGACTGCTGAACATGACGATGAGTTCACTGTACTCCAATGGCCTCCACAGTCACCAGAGCTCAATCTAATAGAGCAGCTTTGGGATGTGGTGGAACGGGAGATTGGCATCATGGATGTGCAGCCGACAAATCTGCAGCAACTGTGTGATGCTATCATGACAATATGGAGCAAAATCTCTGAGGAATATTTCTAGTGGCTTGTTAAATCTCTGCCACCAATGATTAAGGCAGTTCTGAAGGCAAAAGAGAGTCCAGCCCGGTACTAGTAAGGTGTACCTAATAAAGTGGCCAGTGAGTGTAAATGCCTATATAAGCCTTTATATAAGGAGAAAGCTATTTAACGAAAAATACACTCATGAATGCAAATACTCCAAATGAACCCTTCACTTCATCGACTGTATTTGCAAATGTAATGTTTATTTTTTCGATGTTTAACTGATATCCAAATGATTCATCCTCGAGGTAGCACTGTAGATTTTAATATTCAGCCGTTCCCAGTGGCCCACATACACCACCACCGCTGTGATATAATGGCCTGCGCTCGTGGATCCAATTGGCATGTTAAATGTGGTCTGGGTGGGGGGTTGATCAGGGACCAGACATTTGGAGGAGTCTCAGTGCCCAGCCAATGACAGATGTGCTGGAGGTAACTCACTTCAGGCGCTGCACGTCCTGTAATTGTAAATCTGTTTCAATAATGCTCTACATATCAGAGCCAAACCTGAGACTGACGAATGCACTCAAATTCAACACTGGTGCTTTTAATAGCATGCACAATGCAAAGGTAGTTATATTGCGCTGTTATTTTATTATATATTTTATTATTATATTATATTTTATTATTATATATTTATTGTTATTTTATTATTATAAATTAACATTGGAGCCTTTAAAAATCATGCACACTGAAAAGCACATTGGTATTTTTGTCTTGTTTTAACTGCAAATCAACACTGGTGTTTTTACATTCATGCACACTAAAAAGCTAATTATCTTGTTCTGTTATTTTAGGGGCAAATCAACACTGGTGCTTTTAAATTCATGCACACTAAAAAAGCAAATAAGTATTTATTTTCTCTTGTTTTAAGAACAAATCAACACTGGTGCTTTTAAAATAAATCACACACACTGGACAAATGTCTTAATGTTCTTAAATCAATATACATTTATTGAAGTAAAATAACTAAATTAGTTTTCTGAAAATGTGCCGAAATTATGCTGCAAACTAAAATAAATATTGGCCGGTGCACTCAGAAATAAAGGTACATGAGCTGTCACTGGTGATACCTTTTCAAAAGGTACACATTTGTACTTGAAGGGTCCATGTTGGTACCTTAAAAGTATACAGTATTAGTAGCTAAAAAATTTAAGAGGAACACTTTTGTACTTTTTAGGTTCTAATATGTACCCTTGAAGTATTAATATAAACCTTTTAGGAACAAATTTTTACCTTTTGGGCGTTGCTATACCCCATTTACTAAGGCATGTGCCGTCACAGTTCGCTTAGCAACATTGTTAGAGCAGTAAAATAAACATTTCCTAGTTTACAGTGCATTTATTAAATGCAGCCTACAAACAATATGCTACTATTTCACTTTATTAACCTCATGTTAATCTTCATATGTTTAATATCTTCACTAAAACAGTTTAAAAACAACTATTTTTACAGGAATAGTCTGTAAATATTAACCAAAAATGTTACTCTCTAAAAATACATAAAGTTTCCTTTAAAAAGCAGAAAAATAACGTAATACCAAAGTACAAACAACAACTGTACATTTAATGTTAGAATTTTTATTACAGAACAAACCTGTAACGGCTCGTACACACCGGGATGCTTTTCACTTGCGTTTCTCATCAGCGTTTTACGAGATGTTTTTCCGTATTCAAGCCCAAGCGTTTTTCACTGGTGTCAAGCAGAAGAGTTGCAAAATCCCTCCTTGACTTTAGATGGCGCTACACAACTTTAAGCTTCTGACACCCGTTTATAACACAGAAGAAGAGGAAGAGAGGAAGTTCATATGCTTGTCGTTAAAGTTACTGGTGACTCGAACAAATGGATGGTTCAAGCAGCAGCTCCAGCTCTAGCGATGAAGAAATGATCATTGTTCACCAGAGCAATAAGCAGCTCCACGTTCATATCACCTCTGGGCATCTTCTTCAATGTGCGCTTGCTAACTTCAGCAGCTCCGTGCACGTGAACAAAAGTGGCAATCTGATTGGTGGAGAAGGTTTTGGCATGGTGCATTAAAACAAAAACAACAAAAAAAACGAGCCTAAGGCATTGTTTTTTTTAAATGACGCTTTTGTGCTTACCGTTTTGAACGTTGGTGTGCACGATCACATATGCACTCTTTATTTAGTCACGAGGCATTAAGTGTTGACGGAAAATCTGAGCAAAAAATGTCTCGATGTGCACGAGCCTTAAAACCACATGTATTTAACTGTATAATTAAAAAAATGGAAAATTCTGTAAAAAAATACAGACTGTTACCTGTAAAATTACATTTAATTTTTAAAGTGTAAAGACAAAATGCAGCCAGATGTACCTCCGGCTACATAATTCATATTCTCCAGAAATGTAGACAGGGGTACGTATCCACGATGATCCTGTGTTGACATTCATTCATTCATTTTCAGCAGAATGAACCGCCAACTCATCCAGCAAGTTTTTATGCAGTGGATGCTCTTCCACCCGCAAACCATCTCTGGGAAACATCCACACACATTCACACACACACTCATACACTACGGGCAATTTAGCCTACCCAATTCACCTGCACCGCATGTGTTTGTACTGTGGGGGAAACCGGAGCACCCGGAGGACACCCATGAAGAACATGCAAACTCCACACAGAAACGCCAACTGAGCCGAGGCTTGAACCAGTGACCCAGCGACCTTCTTGCTGTGAGGCGACAGCACTACCTACTGCACCACTGCTTCACCCCCTGTGTTGACATGCTCTGCTATTTTACAGACAGATTTCTCTAGATATTATTTCTTACACATTATATTATTTAAAAAAACTAAATGTCAATAATTCCCAGAGATGGGTTGCGGCTGGAAGGGCATCCGCTGCGTAAAAACTTGCTGGATAAGTTGGCGGTTCATTCCACTGTGGCGACCCCGGATTAATAAAGGGACTCAGCCGACAAGAAAATGAATGAATGAATGACTGAAAATGTCAATAAGTCACCTTGTTAAACTGTAGAGTTGAATTTTCAACATTGAAAGTGGACAGGGCAGAGATCAACATCCCATAATGCAATTCACAAATACAAATACACACTTGTGAAAAACAAAATAATAAAAGCTCTTAATTTTCATGTTTTTCACAGTGTACCTGTAAACTTATTCCTCACAGAAACATTTCTGAATTCCAACATAAGTGAAGTTTTTAAACTAATTTCGAGAGGAGCACGTGATATAATTGACCGCAGCTGGCCGCCAATCTACACTCAGTAGTTAGCCAATCAGACCTATTCCAAATTACTATAAATAGCCTAGCTAGATATTACTCCCTTACCTTCGTTTTCCGAAGAACAAGGACAAACCCTGCTCCTAACAAACTACCGAAACCCTCGACAACAAACAACGACAACAACAACGACAACAGCTACAACAACAGCTACAACAACAGCTACAACAACAGCTACAACAACAGCTACAACAACAGCTACAACAACAGCTACAACAACAGCTACAGCTACAACAACAGCTACAACAACAACAACAGCAACAACAACAGCAACAAAAGCCTACTTCAACAATAACAGCTAACGCTTCAACAACAACAGCTTCAACAACAACAGCTACTACAACAACAGCTACAACAAAACAGCGACAACAACAGAAAGAACTCACAACCTAAACAGAACAATCCAACATCAAAGCCATCAACAAGCAACATGGAAGGAACCAACACACCAGCTCTCCCGGAAACACCAGCCCAAACACAACAACAAACCCAAATAAACACCGAGGCTCCTATCAGAGGCCGAAGACCCATCCGCTCCACAGTCACAAGAACCCATCGCCGCACGCAATCTCCATCTCCAAACCGCAACTTACCGTCTCCCGCTTCATCCTACGCCTCTGCAAGATCTTCATCCATCACATCCAACAAAATGACTGTTTCTGAACTCCGCCAGTCACTCACAAACGCCGGAATTTCCATCCCCACCCGCTGCAATAAATCCGAACTTCTGAAACTGTACGAAGCCATCCCGTCACCAACTCCGCCTCCCCAAGACAGTAGACCAACTCGCTCCCGCCACACCCCCTATCCACAACCCTCCGCTACTCAGCACTCAAGAAACCCCCCTGGACCACCCAAGAAAGCAACCAAGAAAACTAATAAAAAGCAACCTCAAGCTACAGGACAGAAAGCACCTTCTACCAACCAACACACAGTGAATCCACCGGACAATTATGCCACTCCAGGACTTCCCACCCCCCTCCTTTGGCCTCCAGCCCCACAATCCAGCGAAAACTCCAGTCCGACTCTTCAAGCAATTCCCCCGACTCTCAACCCTCCTCAGTTCTCTCTTTCTTCTAATCTCCCTCATTCTTCAACTCAACTTATTCCCAATCTTTCTTCTAATCTCCCTCATTCTTCAACCCAACTTATTCCCACTCAATCCTTTCCTACAAGCTCCAACGCTCTCCCTCTGCCTGCTAATTTTTCATCTACTAATCCCCCCTTTTTTCCCTCTACATCCCTCCAAGCACCCACTTCCATTACTAACCCTCCCCAACAAAATGCTTTCTGTACTAACACATCTTCCGCACGAGCCCCCTTCACCCTAGCCACAGCCACACCCCTTCCCATTCCGCATAACGCTCCAGTCCTGGAACCACCTCAGATCTCCAACACAGTCAGGAACCTCATCCTATCAGAAATTCAGAGAATTAGCGCCGGAGGCGGAGCAGCACCCGACGCCCATCCCTCCTTATTCAGAGATGATATTCCAATAAATCATCCCATGCACGATCTGCACCAAGCATCCATATCTCTCATTATGCAAGCGGTGGCTCCAAGAACCTTACAAGCTTATCTCACTGCATGGAAAACATTCAAACATTTCCATTCACTATACAACACTACATTCCCCAATTTCTCCCTACTTACAATCACATCATTTATCACTTACCTTCATTCTCACAAACATATCCAGGCAAACTCGATTAAGAGCTATTTAAGTGGCATTCAGTTTTTTCACAAACTCATGTACGGCTCCAGTTCTGAATCTATCACTAACTCACAAACTAGCCTTCTTATTAAAGGCATTCAGAAGACCCGCCCCCCCCTCCCAGACACAAGGCTACCCATCACACACAACATACTAGCTAAATGCATTTCCACACTCAGGAAAGGCTATTTTTCATTTCATACAGATCATACCCTAGATGCAATGTTTATTCTTGCCTTTTTTGGATTTCTAAGATGTTCTGAATTTACAGTTACATCTAAATTCGATCCCTCTATCCACCCTACTATAGCAGATCTGACCTTGATTGATGAGGAAACAATTGCTTTCCTCATTAAGCAAAGTAAAACAGATCAATCCAGAAAGGGACATTACATCTACATATTCAACATTCCCTCCCCCACAAGCCCATTCCAAACTCTTCTAGCTTACACACACTACAGGAAAACACTAAGTGCAAGTCCCCTAGACCCCCTTTTCATAGACGACACACACCACCCAGTAACACGCTTTTGGTTCCAAAAACACCTTAAATATGTCCTAACCAACTCAGGCTTCCCATCAGAATCATACTCCAGTCACTCATTCAGAATTGGAGCCGCCACTACAGCAGCACACAAAGGGTTATCACAACAACACATACAAACACTAGGAAGGTGGTCTTCTGACGCCTTCAAAACCTACATCCGACTCAGCCACAGTCATCTCAGGGAAGCCCAGAGGACCCTCACCAGCCGTTGCAGTTATCCCAGCGGCCAAAGGCACGAGCCTAGTACAAGGAAAGAACACAACCCAGCTATACCAGCTTCCCGAGGGCAGAGGAACTACCAAGTCTCTCAAGGGCGCGGGCATGACCCAGCCATCTAATTTCTTTTCTTCCTTCCAGCTGATTTGCACTCAGCCTTCTCCCCCTTTTCACTCACCCAACTACAGTAAGAGTTCTTTCCCTGCCCAAGCCCCCCCGTCACCCCCGCCCCCCCTGGCCGCTGCCACAGAAGTTTTCACTGCCCACCAACTTTTCTAACTTCTGTAGGACCCCGCCCCCCCCATGGCTCTGGCCCCCGCAGGGGCGTTACCCCGAGCTTCGATTCCCGCAGGAATCATCTCACGGCCCGGCCTTAGCTTTTTATATTATATGTCATTCCAATGACATATAGTATAGCACTATTTATTTTCTCTTTGTTTGATTTTATTTGTATAAATTCACATCTATATGCACCCACGCATATAAATATGAATTTATATATAGTGCTGTCACCCTCACGCTCTGTTCCCGCAGGAACACCCCCAGAGCACCTATAGCGCCCGTCACCCTCCAGAAAGAGTCTTCACCTTCCCCTCATCTTTCCAGACTCCTACTGGAGCCAGCCAAATAGCTCACCCAGCCCCGAGCTGTGACACTAGCCATGTCACCGACCCTCCCCGGCCCTAGCTTTTATTCATTTATTTCTGTTTATTTCTCACATTTATCTTTTATTTTTTAAATTTATTTATATATATGTATATATATATGCACCCACGCATATAAATATATATTTATATATAGTGCTGTCACCCTCACGCTCTAACTCCCGCGGAGTTAATCCCGAGCACCGGACCCCCGCAGGGGTCATCGCCCAACTGCCATTTCACCCTCCAGCTGGGGCTTCACCGACCATTCCTTTTCCCGACTCCAGCTGGAGATGGCACATACAGCTCTCTCTCCCGCAGGAGAGCCAAGAGCTTCGACTCTCTCAAGAGTCAGTAAAAAAACGCCCCCCCCAAGGCCCTAGATTACCCCATTATATATTTATATATCTATATGTTTCATATAAATATATAATTATATATAGTGCTGCCACCTCCCAGCTCAATCTCCGCAAGGAGTGTTCCTCGAGCAAATTACTCCTTTGGAGTCCCCGCCCCCCCCTGCCCCCCTTCACCCCCCTCTCCAGCCGGAGTCCTTCACTCCCCTTCCCTTGTAATGACTCCAGCAGGATTCCCGCCCACCCCATGGCTCTGACCCCCGCAGGGGTCTCCCCGAGTCTCTACTCCAGCAGGAGTATTCACAGCCCAAGCCAACTCTGCTCGGGTTCCCGCAGGAACCTGTGTCACCCTTTGCTCCAAGGAGCCCTCTTTACATTTCCTTTCAAATAACTATATCCAGCAGCCGGATATAGCATTTCAAGCCTTTTGGGGAGTTTCTTCGAATACACGGCTGCTGTCCCGAGCTTCATGCATTTGGGGAGCTCTCGAGAACCACCTGATCTCGTACTCCCCTTACATGCTCTATGGACCTGGCGGGAGCCCTGGGCTCAACTATCTCCGAGCTCAGGGTTCTCTCCCGGGACAGCATGCCAAACCTGCTTACAGTCGTCAAGCAATATCTAAGTGTGAACTCTTGAAGTGAAGTTTTTAAACTAATTTCGAGAGGAGCACGTGATATAATTGACCGCAGCTGGCCGCCAATCTACACTCAGTAGTTAGCCAATCAGACCTATTCCAAATTACTATAAATAGCCTAGCTAGATATTACTCCCTTACCTTCGTTTTCCGAAGAAACCCCCCATCCACCCCCTATCTCCTCCTTTCCTCCCTTTAAAAAGGGGAGCTCTCGAGAACCACCTGATCTCGTACTCCCCTTACATGCTCTATGGACCTGGCGGGAGCCCTGGGCTCAACTATCTCCGAGCTCAGGGTTCTCTCCCGGGACAGCATGCCAAACCTGCTTACAGTCGTCAAGCAATATCTAAGTGTGAACTCTTGAAATGTTATTTAACAGTTTTGTTTCCCTTGTGAAGCCTCTGGCTGGACACACAATGTCCATAATGTCAGATTCTGCTCTCCTTGTGGAAACATTTGCTCCTCAAATGTAGGCAAATCCTACCACACACACACACACACGCACGCACGCACGCACGCACGCACGCACGCACGCACACACACACACACACACACACACACACACACACACACACAAACGCACACACACACACACACACACACACACACACACACTGCCTGCTCTTATCAGTGCTCTGCACATGGCAGGTCAGGATGGCCATTGTTATCAAAGGCGTTTATCCAAATGATTTAAATTGCATCTTGATATTACACACATGCCGCAGACAAATTTACACAACATCTAATCTGTGCCTTTCTCCATTCGTTCTGCTAACGTATCGGCCTGTAAAGCTTTCATGATGACACTACAGAGGATATACGAGGAAAACATGATGAGAATTCCACATCAATACTGCCAGAGACTCTGTGATGGGTGAAGGAGGGATGAAACAGCATTGCTTTTTTCTTATTATTGACGTCACATTTCTGAATGGCCTCATATTTTCTTCTGATCGTTGTGTCGCTACAGATTTCCTCTTATTTGACTCCTGTGTCGAGGCTTTTCACAGTCACTGCTGTTAAATGAAGTAATCTCCTCATTCTTTACCGAGTCTGTTGATGCTGAATGAACTAATACAGCTCTTATTAATATCTTACAGACTTTGTTCTGCTGAATAGCCTTCATTATATGCATGCATTCATATGAAATCACTATCATATGACATAGCGTGCATGCTATATTAACACAATTCAACTGTGTTAACCTAAGGGTGAGTCCAGTTAATTTAAAAGCATGATTTATTTTGGCATGTTGAGGGAGAGGACAGCACTTGAAAGATTGATATTCCAGCATGCATTCGAGCACACTGAGAGGACCAGGGGTCTCATGTATGAAGACTTGCGGGGAATTAATACTAAAGCATTGCGCACGGATAAAGCTGTATATGTCACGATTACCAGCGATCATTTCCCATAAGAACGCTGGTTTGCACCTACAATAACCATGGACTACAAATCTGCCATTTCTGGACTACATTTTCATACATGCACTCCGGTCACACTTACACATGCTTCCTCATCTAGACTGATTACATTCACACCACCTGAGGATTGTCAGAGACTGATTAACACACACTGTTTAAGCCACACATTCACCCCTTCAGTGTTCTGTCACAGTTACATTACAACGCGTTTTCCAGTCTTGTTATCTTGTGTACCGACCGTTAGCCTCTTTGTCTTTGCCTGCCGCCTGCCTTTCTGACCTCTTGCCTGTATTCGACTGTGATTCTGGATTGTCCTCACACACCTGTTTGCATCTCTGTTGACCACCGCTTGCCTGACTGTGAATAAACCTGCATTGTGGATCCTAACCTCAGTTGTTGGTGTTACTCCTCGTGGTTACAGTATATGTGCGTACGCATAAAAAATGCAGATGTATGAAACACTGCGTACGCAGAATCCCACACATATTCTCTGAGCGCACGTGCACGAGCACAAAGCCCCTCCCTGCCTCCTCCCGCTAATAAATATGCAAACCGGGCTCATCGTGGAAACGTAGCCCCGCGGACGTTTCTGCAGACCGCGAAATACGTCCTGGGAGGTACGTATTCGAGCAGTTTTTGCTTTCGCGCCCGCGCTGTTCTCACGTGAAAAGCTGCTGGAGGCCGCTGTGGAGCGACCGTCCGTCCAACTGGCTGGCTGAATGACCGAACGATCGACCGGGCACCCTCCTCTTCCTCCTCCTCCTTCCCTAAACCCAAGCGATGGTTTGCAAAAGCCGTCCAAAAAAAAAAAAAAAAAAAGCAAAAGCCCTCATCTTTGATTTCAACCGCGTTCTCGCCCTTATTTTTCAGATTCTGTTTTTCATCTTACCTGATTTCTGGAACCGCTGTTCCCCGGACTCGATCCCGGTCGTCCCCGTGGCCGGCTCTTCCTCCTCCGGGCCTCCGCTCCACCGACGTAACGCCGTGAGCTGAGCGTACAAACTGGTTGCATCGGGAAAGCCCTCCACTCGGAGGCAAGCCGTCAGCCGGCGAGCGCGAAGAGGAGGAGCGGAGTGGCGCCTAACCGCCCCGCAGCGTTCGCTCGAAAAAACTAAACGCGGCCATACGTACCTCCGGCCACGTAAATCGCGGTCTCCAGAAACGTTCGCAGGGCTACGTTTTCTAGAATGAGCTTGGGTTGTAAATATGGTAATGACTCTACTTTGGCAAAACCAAAGGAAAAAGCACTGGCAAAAGCAAGCAAGAAGAGAAACTTCACAGAATGTGAATCGGAGGTGCTCCTATCGGAGGTAGACCAGAGAAAAATGATGTTATTTGCAAGTTTGTCCTCCAGAATTAATAAAAAAATTATAATAAAAAAATAAAGTGGGAGAGTTTAGCTGACGCGGTTAACACAGTGGGGTCTGAACATCGCACTGTGAATGAATGAAATAAAAAAATAATACGATCTAAAGGTGAAGGTTAAGAGGAGAACAGCGGCCGAACAGGGGATGCTGAACTAACACCCTTTGAGGAGAGAGTTGCCTCAATTGTGGACGACACTTTATTGTCTGGAGTAGTGTCCGTGTCTGTGGGGGAACACTTTGTTAGGGCGGTTTAGCAGCACCCCTCCGTTCTTATCAAGGCATCGCCACCGGCATTTCAGCTCCCCAGTCGCCAATCCACAACTGCCTTGCCTTCGGGAAGCATGTGCAGTCATGAATAATTAGGAAGCCGGCTCTTCTCATAGGATAAGAAAACTCCGCGATGAATAATAATGAGAACTCGACGCATCATCTTTGCGTTTGCAGTTTTGCGCTACGTCGTCGATTTTGATCCACCAAAAAAAAATCATTTTAACCCCGGAAGCTGAAATCAGCTGACAAAAGCTCAAAATTATCTAGTTTACCCCACAAATACAGCTACCAGGTGCTAACATTGTCTTAACGGATGCTCAACACACACACACACATCTGTTAACATCTAAAATAAAGTACTTGAGGGTTTCGTGAACCTTTAAAAAGCGTACACATCGTCCTCTGATGGATTCACGAAAACAAAAACTGCAATAAATAAATAAATAGCTCCTGGAACGTATTTCACGCTCTCCAGAAATGTATATAGGGGTACATATCCATGATAAGCCTGGGTTGGAGGTTTTCATTAAAACAAGCTGAATAATCTGCCAATGGAGTAAGCTAAATAATCTTATGTCAAAATGAAAAACAAGATTAATTTACCTATTGGCAGATTATTTAGCTTGTTTCAATGAGAAACTCATTTCATTTGGACTCATTATTCCATAAAACAAGAAAATTTTTGCTTGTCTAAAAAATGCTTCTTGATTTGAGACTTTTAGATATTTAGATTAGAAATAAGACAAAAAATTTTAGTCATAAAAGCATTTTTTTCCCAGTGCAATTAGTAATGGGCATGTAATGGGTTTTAATGAGTTGCTGAATTGTTCATTTCATCATTTTTTTTAAATTATTTTAATTTAAATTGAAATGTTTGTAAATATCCATTATTAAAGCAAGTAAGTGAATTTTTCTATAATTGTTAGAAATGTAACCATTACCTATATGTGAACTATGTGGTATTAAATGGTGGAGTTTTTCCCAGTGATGGGTTGCGGCTGGAAGGGTATCCGCTGCGTAAAAACTTGCTGGATAAGTTGGCGGTTCATTCCGCTGTGGCAACCCCGGATTAATAAATGGAATAAGCCGACAAGAAAATGAATGAATGAATGAAAATGATGGAGTTAGACTTTGAAACATTTTTCCCATCGTTTTAGTACACTGACGACTTGATTTTTTAAGGTTAGTGGTTGCAAACAATTTATTTGTGCTAAATTTAACCAAACAAATTACGTTAAACATTACTACTATTTAATTAGTTTGTTTTTAATTCAGCCCATATCAATTGTTTGCAACCTCTTACCTTAAAATGTGTTTAGTAAATTCAATGAATCATTTTTCCCCAGCGTGTTCAGGATTTTTGGGGCGGGGCTCAAATCATGCCTATATGATGTAATGGAGACCTAAGCTCCTCCCCCCAAATGGAGCTCTTTAGCATGAGCTGTATGAGCTAACCACTAAACTTACCTATACCTTTATTTTAAGAAGAACAAACTCGATGGAGAGCTGAGGATCACTGTCAACATCTGGATCGTATTAAAAACATCCATCAGAGTCAGCTTTGGCTTGAAACAATACAAAAAAGTAAGTAAGAAAGGTATTTTTTGCTGTTTACGTTGCTATGTTGTTTTTATTGTGTAATTTTTTATGAATAATCAAGGCCACTCAGCCAGCTCTATGCCGGTTTAAGCACATTTATACCAGTAGATAAACCCTTGTACATGAAAACCGGGAATATGTGATGAATATAATCAACACTTTTGTGAAGTAGGCCAATACCAAAGTTAAATATCAAGGTTGCAGACAGCAGCATTCATCTCGAGGATTTGGAGTCAACTCTATCATAAATAGCACATCTTGCAAGAAGTCCTACTCCTTAAATTAGATCTGCAACGTTTAAAAAACTACAATTAAAACCTCTTTGATGTTACTGAGATGAAGCCCACAGTGTGATGAATAACTTACAGGTGCACTAACGTCTGGCTGAGCATTAAAACACATCACGTTTATTTTACAGCTTTGGTCATTATTTGATGAAAGTAGGAATTGATCAAACAATTAGAGTCCTATATTTCTGTGTTGCCACCATTATTGGACACGCACATTTCAGCCATGACAACCCTGTGTATAGTTTTATTGCGTTTTAACCCTCCTGTTGCATTAAAGGTAAAAAATGACCAATGCAGGATTCTAACAGCAGAAAAGTTTGTTTGTTTGTTTGTTTTTACATCAAATTTTCATTGTTTTAAAATATTATGTGCATGTTCTCAAATGAAGTCACATCCATTGCTCAGATGTGAGTTTCTCTTGATGCTTCTGTGGGTCTCGTCTATTAAATCTGAGCTTTATTCTGTATTCTCTATTGGATTCGGATCAGGTGATTGGCTGGGCCATTCTACAGCTTGACTTTCTTTCTCTGAAAGCATCTGAGAGTCTCCTTGGCTGTGTTTTGGTTCAGTGACTTGCTGAAATGTCCACCCTGGTTTCATCTTCATCCTCCTGCTGATGTAGATGTTGGACTGAAGCAGCTGATATTCATTTACACTGAGGAAGAGCAGAGGCTTGCTGATATCCTGAGACATTTCAGCCGCTGTCTGGGCTTTCACTGCTAAACTACACCTCCCTTTCTTCATGTAATCAACACTTTTCCCCTGCGTCGTTTCATTTTATTACACAGAACTTCATTTGTGAACTAATTAGATTTGTTTTCTTTGCATATAAGGATTTTTTGGTTGCTCCCAACATCTGGGGAGAAGTCAACAGCACGTTTAGAAATATGTTTTCTGAGAAAATAGTGACATGTTCAATACTTATTTTCCTCACAGTTCACAGTGACATTACTCACATATATATATATACTATATACTATGTATATATACATTACTATTAATGGGGAAAAGTGCATCACACAGTATGGCCCCGCCTTCCAATAGCCAATCATCAGACTTTATATTCATGCAGTATTGTGGGGAACGGTATTGTGCTTGTTTATTTCGGCAAGTTCTGTCGTGTCACAAACACTATGTTTCTGCATTGTTGTTGTTATTGTAGTAGCAGTAGTAGTAGGAGTAGTAGTTGTTGCTGTAGTAGTAGTAGTAGTAGTAGTTGTTGTTGTTGTTGTTATTTTAGTAGTTGTTATTGTAGTTGCTGTTATTGTAGTAATAATAGTAGTTGGTGTTGTTGTTATTGTAGAAGCAGTAGTTGTTGTTGCCGTTCTTGTAGTTGTAGTAGTACTACTAGTAGTTGTTCTTGTTGTTGTTATTGTTGTTGCTGTTATTGTAGTAATAATGGTAGTTGGTTTTGTTGCTATTGTAGTAGTAGTAATAGTAGTAGTGGTTGTTATAGTAGTTGTTGTTGTTATTGTAGTAGTAGTTGTTGTGTAGGAAATGTGTCATTTGATTGCGAGATCATTAGTTTTTGAGATTATTTGAGTTCCCTCATGGGCTCCATCACTGATTACCATATCCCCCCCTGCGGAGTCTGCAGTGGTCTGCTCCATCTCTGACTGACACAGCACTGATTGTCAGCATTAATTACAGTGCACCAGCAGCTCTTCATGTTCACACCAAGCGCTGTGCTCTGACCTGACGTGTCTTTCCCTTTCAGAGCTTCTGACTGATGTGTTTAATCATTGATCGCTCACTATCTAGAGAGCACTCTATAGGTGTCATGACGACTCGGACCGCACCTTTGTGTTGATGATGCACTGGCAGAGATTACTATTGCCACAGTCATGCAGGACTTTTATTGTGTAAAAATCAAGAACAGTTTGAGTCAAATTATTATCACGGGAATTATGCACAAATGCATTTCTTACTTACAGTTTTGTCTTGTTTCTAGTCTAAATATCAAAATATTCTTAACTCAAGAAGCCTTTTCTAGACGAGGAAAATATACTGTTGTTGTAGTTGTAGTAGCAGTTGCTGTTGTTATTTACGTAAGGTTTACAATGCATTGCAATAGGGCGACACTTTCAACATCAAAAGTGGACAAAGCAGAGCTCAACATCCCATAATGCAATTCACCACCACACAGTAGCTCATTCATTTCTTCAGAATGTTTTTACTTCCTCCACCAAAGTTTATATAGCACATTGCAATCAGTTTGTCCACCTTGCATCTTTAGTTTCCTCCTACAGCCCACTTCAGTTATCTTTCCCTCCACACATTCAATTATTCTCCGCCTTCAGTAATCCAGCGTTGTCCATCAGTCAGCATTTCTGCTGCTTTACTTGATGACGGCACAGACCAACTCTATACGCTTATTTTTCATGTTTGTACACTGCAAAAATAATTTACTTACATTCTTCGTCTTCTTGATTTTTTTAAATCAAAAAGCATTTTCTAGACGAGCAAGAAATATTGTGCTATTAGAAATGATGAGTCAAAAAGAAGAGAGTTTTTCCTTAAAACAAGGAAAATATTCTGCCAATGGTGGAAGTGAAATAATCGTACGTCAAAAAAACAAATCAAGATTGTCAGCTAACCCCATTGGCAGGTTATTTTCAACCTGATTACGTACCCCATTTACTTTTCCGCAGAGCACCAAATACATCCCAGGAGCTGTGTTTTTTTTGGGGGCCACTGTGTACCTGATTGACCCGCCCACCAACATCCCTAAACCCAACCGACAGTGTTTACAAAAGCACAGATTGACCCGCACACCCCCTTCCCTAATCCAACTGACAGTGTTTTCAAAAGCACAGATTGACCCGCCCACCCCCTTCCATAAACCCAACCGACAGTGTTTTCAAAAGCACCGATTGACCCGCCCACCCCTTCCCTAAACCCAACCAACAGTGTTTATAAAAGCACAGATTGACCCGCACACCCCCTTCCCTAATCCAACTGACAGTGTTTTCAAAAGCACAGATTGACCCGCCCACCCCCTTCCATAAACCCAACCGACAGTGTTTTCAAAAGCACCGATTGACCCGCCCACCCCTTCCCTAAACCCAACCAACAGTGTTTTCCAAGGCACCGATTGACCCGCCCACCCCTTCCCTAAACCCAACTGACAGGGTTTTCAAAAGCACAGACTGACCCGCCCACCCCCTTCCCTAAACGCAACCGACAGTGTTTTCAAAAGAACAGATTGACCCGCCCACCACCTTCCCTAAATCCAACTGAGTGTTTTCAAAAGCACAGATTGACCCGCCCACCCCCTTCCCTAAACCCAACCGAGAGTGTTTTCAGTAGCAGCGTTGACAATTCACGATCTCCAGAAATGTATATAGGGTACATTTTCAGAGTCTATGCTGATTATTTTGCTTGTTTTTTTGGAAAGAAATATCTCAATTTTGACTTAATTTCTGAAAACAAAAGAAAATTGTCCATAAAATGCTTCTTGATTTAAGAATGTTTAGATATTTGCACTAGAAACGAGACAAAACTCTAAGAGCATCATTTTTTCAGTGTACATTCATTTTTGCAGTTCAGCCTCCACATCAGCATCTAAAGTGCTGTAGGTGCTCTACATTTAATATCATTGTCAGCTAAAGTAATTATTGATTTAATAAATTCTGAAATTGATTTGGATGCAGTTTCTGTATTAATTTTTTGTGCATGCGATCTCCTTCAGCAAGAGAATGTATGATGAATGTGAAAGCTGCATTTTCCGCTCCGGCTATGAGCTGCTTATATATTAGCTGACTAATGTAGCATGCCCAGGCTCTCGGTGTGTGTGTGTGTGTGTGTGTGTGTGTGTGTGTGTGTGTGTGTGTGTGTGTGTGTGTGTGTAGCACTGGAACTGAATGGTAGGAGGCAAATGGAGACGCCATCACTCAATCTCACATGTGATTAGACAGGCTTTTCTCTCTCTTTCACCCTCAGGGAGAATCTTGCAGTGTTTTGACTCATTATCAGAAGTGTAAGAGCAAACGATCAGCCTATTATGAACTCCTCTATGCTGTAAATCCACTTTTAAAGATATGCACACACACAAAAAAATGGCTCAGTCGGGGTCACATGATGTACATCTAAACCCAACCAGGGAAGCGAAGAAGCGTTTGAGATCTGAATGCACTGTTCAAATATCCATAAATGTATTTTCTTGCTTAATATTTTTATTTTTTCCCATTTATTTCTGCATTTTAGTTGCATTATGGGATCTTGATCTTTCTTCCAACAACTTTTAACCTTGGAAAGTTATATAAAGTGACTTTTAGAAATATGTGTAATAGTGTGCAGTGCTGTATTGTGTGTGTTGGGGTTGTATATTACACTACAAACACCTTTTAATAAACTGCAGCACATTTACTGTTATTTTACAGACTCTTGATATTATTTCCTATACATCATATTATTACTTTAAACTACTAAAATGCCAATAAAAATGAATAGTGACATGAGGATGAAAGTCTAAAATGATAGTAAACTTTTGCGGATTAACCTAAATTTACTGCCATGTGGATGTGGTCACAATAAGTGCCAGAAATCATCTGGTCAATTATAATTTCTATGATTTAATATTTAATGTAGTCTAATTTTTTAATAAAGTCATCTGGAATGGCAAAGAAAACCTTCTTGCAGGACTCCCAGAGTTCATCAAGAGTCTGTGTTCATCTTCAATGCCTCCTCCTTCATCAGCTCAATAATGTTCATGTCTGGTGACTGGGCTGGCCAATCCTGGAGCAGCCTGACGTTCTCTGCTTTCAGGAGCTTTGATGTGGAGGCTGAAGTATGAGGAGCGCTATCCTGCTGGAGAATTGTCCCTCTCCTGTGGTTTGTAATGTAATGGGCAGCACAGATGTCTTGATGCCTCAGGCTGTTGATGTTGATCATCCACTCTGCAGATCTCTCCATACTGAATGACCCCCAAACCATAATCTTTTCCTTCACCAAACTTGACTGATTTCTCTGAGAATCTTGGTCCATGCTGGTTCCAGTAGGTCTTCTGCAGTATTGGTGATGATTGAGATGCAGATCAACAGATGATCCAGCAGAGAAATCCACCTTCTGCATCTTTTACACATCATCAACTAGAAGTCAAGTTATTATGTGTTGCTCTTACAACTGAGATCAACCACAAGATTGTTAGTGTAGAGTGTATAGTGAATTTTGCATTTAACACTTTATTTAAAGGCGCAATTCTAACTTTTGCCTTAATAAACTCCTAATTAGCTGCTTATTTGTAGTTGTTAAGGTAGAAGTTGGGGAAGTAAAATCATGCAGAATATGTGCTTTATAAGTACTGATAAACAGTATATAATAATTTAACAATATGCAGGTGATAAATCAGTTATTAATAATGAGAATTGGCAGTGTTTCCTAAAGTTTTACATATTATAAAAAAATACACAATTATAAGAAAGAAACCAAGCTTCTCATCTAGAAGCAGCATTGACCTACATAGTAAGATGCAAGGCATCCTCTCAGGCATGTTATGCACTTATGAGTGCACAATAGTGTACTGGCGGAGCAAATTAGGTCTGCAAATGTAAAGTGGAGCGAGACCTGTGGCGCTGTTTCTGGCTCTGTGTCATTACTACCAGATTTGGAGAATGCCACTTTCAGAAAACAAACTTGATAAATGTAAGCTTTTTGATCATGTGCAGAAAAGAATAATGCGTCTGCGTGAAATTAAGGCAATGAACAAAAGATGCAAGACAAAAACTGCCACAATTTAATGTCAAACTCATGCTATTACAAATCATTAGATAAGAGTCTTAGCTCAGTAAACCACTAGCTGCTTATTTATAGTTATTAAGGTAGTAGTTGGATTTAGGATTAGGGATGTAGAATAAGGTCATACTTCATAAGTAGAGTGCAAATGTCAGAGAGTTTACTAATTAGACAAATTAAAGCTCATTAATAAACACCAACTGTAATTTTCCCCCTAATGGACGTCAAATCAAGATGTGAAGAATTTGACCACCCCTATAATGGTTCATACCATTGTCAATTCATGGTCATTAACATACCTATAAATCTGACCACTCCTATGATGGTTTGTAACATTGTCAATGTTTGACCATTAAGATAACTATAAATTTGACCACCCCTATAATGGTTCATACCATGGTCAATTCATAATCATTCATATAACAGAAAATTTGACCACCCCTATAATGGTTCGTACCATTGTCAATACATTATCATTCATATAACTGAAAATTTGATCACCCTTGTAATGGTTTGAACCATTATTAATTCATAATCATTCATATAACAGAAAATTTGACCACCCCTATAATGGTTCGTACCATTGTCAATACATTATCATTCATATAACGGAAAATTTGATCACCCCTGTAATGGTTTGAACCATTCTCAATTCATAATCATTCATATAACTGAAAATTTGACCACCCCTATAATGGTTCGTACCATTGTCAATACATTATCATTCATATAACTGAAAATTTGATCACCCCTGTAATGGTTTGAACCATTCTCAATTCATAATCATACATATAACTGAAAATTTGACCACTCCTACTATGGTTTGTACCATTGTCAATTTATGACCATTAATATAACTATAAATTTAACTTCCCCCCTCACCCATAATGGTTCCCACCATTGTCAATTTATGATCATTTACATAACAAACAATTTGATCACCCCTATAGTGGTTCGTACCATTGTCCGTTCATGATCATTCATATAACAGACAATTTGACCACCCCTATAATGGTTCGTACCATTGTCCGTTCATGATCATTAATATGACTATAAATTTGATCACCCCATATGATGGATCATACCATTGTCAATTCATGATCATTAATATAACTTAATTTGAAATTAATTGGATCTGCTTTATTTTAGAGGTTTAGTGGAGGAGGCTGATTTTCACCCCAATGACGATTAGTGTAAACAGAATTATAAGACGACAGGAGGGTTATTATTATCCAAATAACAGGCAGGTAATAAAACTGTGAATTGTTACTGAAACTACTCAAACTTAGTTGTCGTTATAAGGGTGAGAAAAGCAGCGAGTGGATCACTTCCTAATGCAGCTTTGGGAAGTGTGCTAAACAGTGGTCCACCCCCTCTTCCCAGAGCTTTTTCTCAGGCTGAACCCCTTGCTCTTTTTTTGGGGGGGAAATAAGAGAAAACAGTGAGTCAAGGCTCAGTGTTCAGGAGCTGCTGCCCGGACTGTTAATTAAGAAGGATGAATTAAAAACAGCCCTGTCTGGTCCTCCTCCCGGCCCCCAGCCCTTTGAACAACTTTGGCTTTGAAGGCTTTCTGAGAAAGAAATAGGGGGAAAAAAGAGCAAAAAATTAGGCATCCCTCTTTTCCTCTCTCAAAAAAAGTTTACAACCGTCCTGGGAACTCATGCTGTTTATTTTTAGATAAATCAGGATTGTTTGTGGTTAAACACCTCCTTGTCCAGTCGATCTTATTTAACACGCCAGAACTCGTTTAATTATTTTCACAATACTTTTATTTCTACTTCCACACAGGAAAGTCTATATTATATACACTATCGGTCAAAAGTTTGCGGTCAGTGGGATTTTGAAATGTAAAATCAGCTTCTCCTGCCCACCAAGGCTGCCTTTTATTTCATCAAAAATACAGTACACATTGTAAAATTGTGAAATGTTATTGCACTATAAAACAACTGTTCAACAGTAGTTTATAATTTAATTTAATAATTTTTTCAGTGATTTTAAAGATGAATTTTCAGCTTCATTAGTCTTTAGAGTCACATGATCCTTCATAAATCACTATAATAATAATAATAATAATAATAATAATAATAATAATAATAATAATAATATTAATATTAACAATAACAACTATAATAATAATAATAATAATAATAATATAATAATATCAATAATAATAATAATAGCAATAATAATAATAATAATAAAATAATATAATAATAATAGCAATAATAATAATAATAATAATAATAATAATAATAATAATAATAATAATAATAATAGCAATGATCATAAAAATAGCAATAATAATAATAATAATAACAATAATAATAATAATAATAAAATAATATAATAATAATAGCAATAATAATAATAATAATAATAATAATAACAATAATAATAATAGCAATAATAATAATAATAATAATAATAATAAAATAATATAATAATAATAATAGCAATAATAATAATAATAATAATAATAATAATAATAATAATAATAATAATAATAATAATAATAGCAATAATAATAATACTAATAATAATAACAATAATAATAATAAAATATAATAATAATAATAATAATAATAATAATAATAACAATGACTATAATAGTATTAATATTATTAATAATAATAATAATAATAATAATAACATAATCATACATAATCAGTACATTAATAAAAAACATATTTTGCCGTATGTTTTCTTTTAAGGATTCATGTAATGTGTTATGAACTGCATTGCAGCTGTGCACAGTCAGACTCATTGACACATTCTTCAAAGCATCTTTTCTAGCCTGATAGAAAGCCTGTTAAAGCATGCAATCTCAGTGCCACTTCTGGATATGTGAGTACATGTAGAGAGCATGATGTCCTGCCTTTAGTGATTTGGGCTGCACACAATAGAGCACTCCAAGCAGAATCACCAGACAAAAGAGCCGACCCAAAACTGCACTGGCAGCACTCGGATTAAAATACACCCTGAACAGACGACACTCTTCATCCAGCTCCTTCCACCATTTGCCCACTACTCCTCTTTTTTTTTCATATAACATTTTTTCCACAATGTTTGTAATGCACAGTTTTAATTTAGAAGGTGCAGCAGACTACTGTCATGTAGCTGAACAGCAGTTGTCAATGCTTCCAGGATTTACTAATGTGGTATTGGCTACAGAAAGCAAATGCAAGGCTAACACTTTATTTTCATTCATCCATTCATTTTATTTTAGACTTAGCCCCTTTATTTATCAGGGGTAACCACAGCGGAATGAACCGCTAACTATTCCAGTGCATGTTTTACACAGCAGGTGCCCTTCCAGCTGCAACCCAGTGCTGGGGAACACCCATACACACTCATTCATATACACTACAGCTAATTTAGTTATCAATTCCCCTATAGCGCATGTTTTTGGACTGTGGAGGAAACCAGAGCACCCGGAGGAAACCCACGCCAACACGGGGAGAACATGCAAACTCCATACTGAAACACCAGCTGGCCCAGCCGGGACTTGAACCAGCGACCTTCTTGCTCTGAGGCCATGGTGCTAACCACTGAGCCACCGTGCTGTCTTATTTACCCTATTAATAAACTATTAACTAAGACTTTTAGCTCAATTAACTACTAATTAGCTGCTTATTATTATGGTAATCCTTGGGTTTAGGTATTGGCTAGGATTAGTGATGCATAATAAGATCATGCTTCTTATAAACAGTTCATATTTTAATAACAGGCAAATAATAAGCCATAGTCAATAGCATGAATTATGAATTAAAGTGTAACCAATGCATGTGCATTTTCAGCAAGGAGCAGTCTATTATGAGACTAATATCCAGAAAACATCTGAAGAGTTTATTTGCGAAAGCAGATAACCAATGATTTTCTGAACTGAGTGAATTGAGCTCTTCAATACTTAAACTACTAAAATGCCGCAGTTTATAAAATTGCATCAGGCCCGGATTGGCTAATCAGGTGGACCGGGAGAATTCCAGGTGGGCCGGTCTATTTTTGGCCGCGAGGGCCGGTGTCCCTAGCTCCAGAATCTGTAGCTCTCAGCAGTCACACTTTTTAAATTAATTTATTTATTTACTTGACCACAGTCTTCTTATTCATTATTTTACCTCAGCTCTGCTCTCTTTATATATAACCAGCCTGCAGGTTAATGATGATATAACTCAGATGAGTCTATATACAACTGTTGTGGTCCAGTGGTTAGCATGTTAAATTACGACACCTCCGACCCAGGTTTGATCCTCGTCTGAGTATGTTATTTTTTTTTCATTTTTATTGTGAAGACATATAATACTGTAAGGGTTGTTGAACATTTGAAGTTCTAAAGCAGCTGTTTTCTCAACAAAAGACGTGATAGTCAGAAACTGAATTGGAAATGACCTTATTTTAATATAGTCAGTCGTGAACTGAAGTGGCCCGGTCTGAGGCTTGAAACTCCAGGGCTGAAAAGGAGTCCCACTCTGGCCCTGAATTGCATATTTCGGCAACCCAGTGGCGCAGTAGGTAGTGCTGTCACCAAGCAAGAAGGTCGCTGGTTCGAGCCTCGGCTGGATCAGTTGGCGTTTCTGTGTGGAGTTTGCATGTTCTCCCCATGTTGGCGTGGGTTTCCTCCGGGTGCTCTCCACAGTCCGAAGACATGCGGTACCGGTGAACTAGGTAGGCTAAATTGTCCATAGTGCATGAGTGAATGTGTGTGTATGGATGTTTCCTAGGGATGGGTTGCAGCTGGAAGGGCATCCGCTGCGTAAAACATGTGCTGGATAAGTTGGTGGTTCATTCCGCTGTGGCGACCGCGGATTAATAAAGGGACTAAGCTGAAAAGAAAATAAACAAACAAAAAAACAATTTCTGAATTAATTTGAATAGTCTTTTCATTGATGTGTACTTTGCTATTAGATGCGGAATATTTAACCATATGATACTTGCAACAGAGTCGTACGATTCTGGTTAAAATGTGAATCACCATTGTTTTTGCTTAAAATCAAGATCACAATTTTCTCACAATTCTGTAGATGTAAAATTAAGATTAATATTGGTAGCCTATTATTATTGTTAATTCTCAAACATATAGGGCCCTATCATACACCCGGCGCAATGTGGCGCAAGGCGCAGCACAATACTCTTTTGCTACTTTCAGCTCGGCGCAAGTGTCATTTTGAAGTGTTGCGCCTCACTCTTTAAATAGCAGATGCATTTGTGCTCATATGTGCGCCCATAGGCGTTCTGGTCTAAAAAAGCAGGCGTGTTTTGTCGCGTTGCTATTTTGAGACACTGTAAATAGTCTGATCTTTAGACCAGAACAAAGTCGGTCTATTGTCTGGCGCAAAGTTGCGCCTGGCTTACACACTACACACAAGATGCAGAGCAATACACAAATATCTTTACATGTGAAAAATATATAATATATTAAGGATATATATAATAAGGATATATATAGGATATAAATATAAATGATTAAAATGTTACAAAACATATTAATTTCTAGCCTACATAAATATGAAAAAACACTGCCTTCATAATTTCTTCATCCCGGGAGGCTTTTTCAGTTCATTCAATTTGCTTTTGTATAATGTTATTATTATTAGCAGTATTATTTATTATATTTGTTTTATTAAAAGCAAGCTCATATTTGTCCACCTGTCAGGTTTTAGACTATATAGGGCATATCAGGTGTATTTGGAAATAACTCAGTATTTTGAGCACACTTTGTTATTATTGTTCATTTATTCGTTTGCTGGAAATTAGAGCTGAATTTAGAAATAGTTTTGAAACTAATCTTTGCGCTTAACAAACGAAATTAATTATTTATAGGCTAATTGATGTCCGTGCGGTAAGGTTTCCCTGTCCACATGAGCAAAAGCGAAAGTGAACTTACTTTACGTCAAAATGCGCTCTTGGCGTGACGCAGCTGGCTCTTAAAGGGAATGGGAGATGAGACTCTGATTGGTTTATTCTCAAAACACACCTATAACTCATTAAGAAAATAAACTTAACCCTTTTAGTCCATGCACCACGGCGCAAAGCGGATTTTCCCATCCTTAAATGAGCAAAAATCCATTCTGACATGCCCTGAAAGCGTTTGAGCCCTGCGTTTTGCGCTCTGAAATAAATAGAGCCCATGGTTAAACAACAACAATAATATTAGCCCTGTGCGTGGGTCTACTTTTGGTTAAAATGTAAAGTTTTGTATAGTCATTATGGTGGACTTGAACAGACTTTGAATATGTCAAAATATGTTGATTAATTCACAGAAAATGATGACATCAGAATACAACTATTCATGATTATAAAGTTAATTTATTATGATGAACTTTAAATACTCTCTTGGCTTCTCGCAACCATTATCATTATTTCTTTACAGTTGTTTTCACTGGCCATTGTTTGTGTGAGCAGCAGCACGGCTCAATCCCACAGCAAACAACACCTGGTTAAACTGGCGAGTGGATATTAAATAAAAGAGGCACAACTGTTCAACAAAATCCCTTTTTTATTATTTGTTATTTGCATCTCCAACCTCTCCGCAACCTTCAAAGCTGTTAAAAGTTCACACACTCTTACAGCTGTCAACAATCCACGCAAACGCAGGCCCTTTATTTCAGACATGACATAATCGTGTTGTGTAGTTAGACGGTGCTTTGCCGTGACTCAAGCTGTTTCGAGCTGCCAGGTTAATCACAGGACGCTATTTTTGTTTGAGACTTAAAGTCAAATGTCATGTCCCGGCACATTTTGAGAGAGTGGAGATGACAGACTACACTTATGATTAAAGTAATGTGTGCGGTCATGTTTTACTTTGTAGATGTGTGGGCTTTACTTCACGATGTGATGTAACAACTTGGGACGTATATGGAAAATTTAGGTTTTTTTTTTTGGTCAAATTGCATGTGAAGTTGGCATGTTTTTGTATTCAAATAATGATTAGTGTTTAGATAATATTCAGATGATAGCAGTAAAAATTAATGCATTATAATTTGCATTTACATTATTTTCCGATTAGTAAAATGCATATCAGCATACAGATCAGATGAGCCAACTAATGTCTTTAAATATATATTGTCTGCTAATTCTGATCTGACCTATATATATATATATATATATATATATATATATATATATATATATATATATATATATATTAACCTTGAAAATATAAAATATGTTACCTATATTAATATTAACCTTTAAAATTTTATTGTGTAATCTATTTACATTTTTGCTGGTAATGATGTACTTTTATAGTTAATAAAATGCGTATTAATATACAGCTCATGTTAGAATAGTAATACACAATTAGTCTTTTTATTAGTATTCTCACCGGCCACTTTATTAGGTACACCTGTCCAACTGCTCGTTAACACACATTTCTAATCAGCCAATCACAGGGCAGCAGCTCACTGCATTTAGGCTTTTAGACATGGTCAACAGGATCTGCTGCAGTTCAAAGTGAGCATCAGAATGGGGAAAAAAGGGGATTTAAGTGACTTTGAATGTGGCATGGTTGTTAGTGCGGGCTGGTCTGAGTATTTCAGAAACTGCTGATCTACTGGGATTTTCACGCACAACCATCTCTAGGGTTTACAGAGAATGCTCCGACAAAGAGGAAATATCCAGTGAGCGGCAGTTCTGTGGGCGCTAATGCCTTGTTGATAAGGTCAGAGGAGAATGGCCAGACTGGTTCCAGCTGATAGAAAGGCAACAGTAACTCAAATAAGCACTCGTTACAACCGAGCTCTGCAGAAGAGCATCTCTGAACACACAACACGTCCAACCTTGAGGCGGATGGGCTACAGCAGCAGAAGAGCACACCGGGTGCCGCTCCTGTCAGCTAAGAACAGGAAACTGAGGCTACAATTCACACAGACTCACCAAAACTGCACAATAGAAGATTGGAGAAACGTTGCTGCTCTGATGAGTCTCCATTTCTGCTGACACATTCGGATGCTCGGCTCACAATTTGGCCTCAACAACATGAAAGCATGGATCATCCTGCCTTGTATCAGCGGTTCAGGCTGGTGGTGGTGGTGTAATGGTGTGGGGGAGATTTTCTTTGGCTCCATTAGTACCAATTGAGCATCAACGCCACAGCCTACCTGAGTATTGCTGCTGACCATGTCCATCCCTTTATGAGCACAGTGTCTCCATCTTCTGATGGCTACTTCCAGCAGGAAAGTCATAAAGCTCAATCATCTCAGACTTGAACATGACAATGAGTTCACTGTACTCAAATGGCCTCCACAGTCACCAGAGCTCAATCCAATAGAGCAGCTTTGGGATGTGGTGGAACGGGAGATTGGCATCATGGATGTGCAGCCGACGAATCTGCAGCTACTGCATGATGCTATCATGACAATATGGAGCAAAATCTCTGAGGAATATTTCCAGTAGCTTGTTGAATTTATGCCACCAAGGATTAAGGCAAAGGGGGGTGCAATCCGGTACTAGTAAGGTGTACCTAATAAAGTGGCCAGTGAGTATTTTTTGTCTACTTAGTTGTAAAGAAAAAAATAAATAAATAAACAGATTTTTTGGCTATTTTTTATATAGATGTACAACATTTAAGTATGTGTATGTATGTATATATATATATATATATATATATATATATATATATATATATATATATATATATATATATATATATATATATATATATATATATATATATATATATATATTTTTTTTTTTTTTTTTTTTTTTTTTTTTTTTTACTAGTAAAGATGCTTTACAGGCACAAAATAAATAAATAAATAAACAAACAGTAAATCCGTGCGTACTCTCCTGACCCAGCAGCATAAGTGAATCCGGCATAATTGTTCTCCAAACTGGTAGCAAATTATCAGGGCTCTGCAGATGCAGACGGCAAACAAAGATGGGTCGCTTTCCCCCCAGCCTGCGATTGTAATCAGCCTGTCAATCTAAGCCTCTCATTGTTGCGTTTTCAGCTCCAGAGCGCTTTTCTCTCATTGGTTTACTGCGGACGCCAGATCACACTCAATTCATGCCAAAACCAGCTGCCTTTTTTGTTTTCCCAGTAATCTTCCAATGAATTGCCCAATTGCATGTGCTACAGAACAAGAGTAAAGCATTGCACTGGTGGTGTTCGAGAGCTTGTGTTAACCTTGGTGAAAATGGGGCTCTTTTTATTTTTTGGCGGAGAGGATATTAAGTGCTAGCAGACACGGTTAGCCTGGAGGCAGAGCAACTTAGCATGTCTAAAAGAGTGGGGGAGGAATAAAGCAAGACTGTGTGCGCTACAAATGGCTCTTTAGATCTTACATCATCCATCCAGAACACACACACACACACACACACACACACACACACACACAAGAAGAGACGTCACATGAGGCTACACAACACAAATGACATTTAATCCTGCAGCAGAAACTAGTTTATCTGAAATGTCAGGCTTCTCATAGCCAGTGTAGATGAGTGACGACTGAGAATTGTTGAAGGATTAGTTCACGCAAGAGTTTTTAATTCTGTGATAATTCATGCACGCTCACAAAATCCACTGCAGGAATTTCATTCCAAACATGCATGACTTCTATTTCTTCTGTGCAATGCATAATGATAAGCACACTGTAAACATATCTGTTGAAGAACGGTTTCCGCTTTTTGTGTTATGTGATATAATATACTGTACAAGAAATGAGAATATCTAGAGAAATGAGTGTGTAAAATAACAGAAAATGTGCTGCAGTTTATTACAAGCCACAGCCATGTCACCCTGCAGCCCAAGACCGGTTACTCACTGAAGCTAAGCAGGGCTGAGCCTGGTTAGTACCTGGATGGGAGACCACTAGGGAACACTAGGTTGCTGTTGGAAGTGGTGTTAGTGAGGCCAGCAGGGGGCGCTCAACCTGTGGTCTATGTAAAAGAGTCCTAATGCCCCAGTAAAAGTGAAGGGGACACTACACTGTCAGTGGGCGCCGTCTTTCGGATGAGACGTTAAACCGAGGTCCTGACTCTCTGTGGTCATTAAAAATCCCATGGCACTTCTCGTGAAAGAGCAGGGGTGTAACCCCGGTGTCCTGGCCAAAGTCCCTCTATCGGCCCATACAATCACGGCCTCCCAATCATCCCCTTCCACCGAATTGGCTCTATCACTGTCTCTCCACTCCACCTATAGCTGGTGTGTGGTGAGCGCACTGGCGCCGTTGTCCTGTGGCTGCCGTCGCATCATCCAAGTAGATGCTGCACACTGGTGGTGGTGTGGATAGAACCCCCCCTCATGATTGTGAAGCGCTTTGGGTGTATGGCCATACACAATAAATGCGCTGTATAAGTACACATTACATTACATTACATTAGGTTTCTGCAGAGTAATATACAACACCAACACACTATATAGCAGCGCAGACTATTACACACGTGCAGGAAAGACACTTTTTTAAAACTTTGCAATGTTAAAAGTTGTTGGAAGAAAAACCAAGCTTCCACAATGCAATTCAGAAGCAGAAATAAATGAGGAAAAACATGAATCTCAGGGCCTACTCACACTATGCTATCCGAACCATGCTCAGGCCCGTTTCCCGGATCGTTTGAGAAGTGTGAGTGCTCTGAATTGGGCTCAGGCACAGGTTATTTGGCTGGCCCTGGCCCGGTTGGAAGAGGTGTGCCTGAGCACGGTTCACTTGGGCTTTGTCGCGGTACATTTGTGTGTGAGTGCAAAACGCGCCAAAGCCCGAAACTGAAAGCGAGACGTGACTTTTAAGGGACTGTTTCATATGGCTTTATTAATCATTCTTACAGTTCAGTGAACGCAAACTAAAGTAGATGATTAAAGACACAAACCCCTCACTGCATGACAGCTGCACCTTCAGCAAACCTCCTAATTCCTGCAGCACCACGACTTTATGATTGTTTATGAGCATCAAAAGTGGCGGATCTGTTTGGTAAAATATTTGACTGTTTCACCGCATCCCAAACGACTAAAGCGATATAACAAGAGAAAACTCAGAGAGCGCTTCTTACCAAAGAGCGCATCATCGATGACGTAAGCGTGCCCAGGCCCGAATGTAATGTGAGTGAGGGCCGTCGGGGAGACGGAATTGGGGACAAGGCAACTGTACATAGTGTGAGTACACCCTAAAAGTAGGTTTGGTATGCTGTCCCGGGAGAGAACCCTGAGCTCAGAGATAAAAGAGGAGCTGGGGTGGAAGGGGGGATTCTTCCAAAAGAAGATAGAGCAGTAGGGAAAATTGGGTCCATTTGTTGTAGACGTGGATCAATCTGACTGGATTATTACTGATTACCGATAAGCAGCCAGTCGTGCTCAATCATATCACGTGTTTCTCTCGAAATTAGTTTATGAAACTTTACTTAATCATAGGCAAAGATGTAATGTTCATTATCGTTAATATTAAGCCAAATAACTGGGTTACTGACGCTCATTTAAACATGATCAATAACAGAATCCAATTTGTTTTATTATAATAAGGTAAATAATTGGATTACCGATGTTTGGTTATATTAAGCTAAATAATTTGACTACCGATGTAAACATAGTTGTCAATGCTCATTATCAGCTATTTTATAAAATAATAATATAATCTGATTACTGATTTATGGTTATATTAAGGTAAATAAATCGATTACTGATTGGTTAAAGGAAATAATTGGATCACTGATGTCCATTTTAACAGTCAATGACAGAATGCTCATTATTGATAAAATTAAGGTAAATTATTGGATCACTGATGTGCATTTAAACATAAACCTAGTCAATGACCCAATGCTCATTATTGATTATATTAAGGTAAATACCTGGATCACTAATGTCCATTGTAACACAGTCAACGACAGAATGCTCTGTTTCGATAGACTTTAATGCCATATTAAAGCAGAACGTGAGATCGATAATCCATGACAGCTGCATATCATTATCAATGATCCGAGACCAGCCATCGACCCCAGACTATAGAGCGGGATGATGTTATTGAATGTCCGGTCGGGCTCATCGTCTGATTGTAAATGATTTCTCATCACTCCTGCTTTCAGCGTGTCTCTCCTCATGGTTTCTTTGTTCCGGCTGAAGGCAGGAGGTGGTAATAACCCTTCAGTCGGCCCCTGCTGCCCACTCGCAAATCACTGAGGTAATTATCTACAATCAAAGAGCTGGAAAAAATCTATTGACACTCCAGCGGTTGTACAGTGGGAGATTTCACTTCCTTTCATTCTGTTTTGATTTTTTTTTTTTAAATGCACTTCTTGTTCTCCTTGACTTTGACCCAATCATCGGCGGAGCATGCAAGGCTACACTGCGAAAAAAAATCTAGTTTTTGTCTTTTTTTAAGTCCTAATATCTAACAAAAATCTTGAATCGAGAATAATTTTCTAGACAAGCAAAACATATTGTCTACTTTAAGAAATAATATGCCCATTTTAAGTGTGCTTTTCCTTAACCAGTTAAACTCCGCAGACGTCATCGACTTTCGCTTTCAGATTTAAAGGGCTAGCATTGCACCAGACCCTCTTTAGTGGTTTCGTTTGAAAGTGTAGAATCTATATTCTATGCTCATATGCATCACTTTGGTTTTTATTCTACTGTACAAAAGTTATTTACACTTAAATACACAGTATTTTGGATCCCCGAGCTGGGTATTTTACATTGGTTCATTTATATATTCTTCATATGACACATGTATAAGTTATAGCTCAAATGAAAGCTCTTGCCGGTGCTCATGCGGTTCTTGCGTTCTTTTTACTGAATTATATTCACATATCAAACAGTTGCCGAATGAATTGTGGTGTTTTCATGGCGCAGAAATGAAAACAATACATTCATGATCAATAAGCAGCCCCAGATAGCACAGACAGCTGTCATCTCTTATGCTGTGCGCTTCAAGGCCATTCTCCTCTGTTTTTGAGGTGATGTGCATAAGTAATCCTTTTATATGTCTGACGTGCGCCAAACATAACCTAACATCAGGCCGACGTCAGTGTCCAACCTAAAATCCACCAAATATCAATGTCTAATCATGTTACACCTTGACATTGTGTGGACGTTACCACTATGACATCTATCAGACGGATTTTGGTCACTTTCCAACACAACCTAAAATCAACCAAGTATCAACGTAATTTGATGTCGTTATTGGACATCAAAACAATAATGTCCTTAGACGCTGACTAGGCATTAAATTTTGGTCACCTGACGTCACAACCTAAAACTAACCTAATATTACAGTCTTATGATGTTGTGTGCCTGCTGGGATTGGTCAATACTTATCCAAACTTCCATCTTTATCCTTAATAACAGGCAACAAACTCACAGATAGCATAGACTCATAAAACCAGAACGACAAACTGCAATTGGACTACACCACAGTCCAAACACATGCGCTATAGGTGAATTGGAGAAGCAAAATTGTCTGTTTATGAGTGTGTGTGTGTGTGTGAATGAGTGTGTATGAGTATTTAACAATACAAGGTTGCAGCTAGAAGGGCATCCGCTGTGTAAAACATATGCCAGAATAGATGGCGGTTCATTCTGCTGCGGCCATCCCTGATATATAAGGGACTATTCATTCATTCATTCATTTTCTTGTCGACTTAGTACCTTTATTAATCCAGGGTCGCCACAGTGGAATGAACCGCCAACTTATCCAGCACATTTTTACTCAGCATATGCCCTTCCAGCCGCAACCCATCTCTGGGAAAATATAATGGACTAAGCCGAAGGAAAATGAATGAATGAATGAATAAATGAATGAATAAATGAACATTTCTACAACAAAATAAACCACTCCCTATCTCTTTAACTAGAGCTGATCCTTGTTTTCATGTTCCTCTGATGCTTTTCGAAAATAAAAAGAGCTGCAGAAGCATATGGAAGTATCAGCAGAGCCTTTATTTCAGCCAAGAATATAATACATTTAACCCTCAGTCAATATAATGGCCAGAAATAGCTGTTTTTCTCCCAACAGCAAATCTCCATGCATTGAAATTGATGAATAAGGTCATTACTAAAGCACCACTTGAAGCAAGGACAAGTAGTTCTGTGCTGTTCGAAAAATAAGAGATGAGAATATGTGGGCTCGTTTTGTTATTATGTAAAGAACTCTCCGCAGTTTTAATTCTTAAAGCACAGCTTGAATGTTCTATGTAGGGTTTGTACTATTTGTGCAATGTCGCAGCTGAACAACAGCATCAACTACTATAACATTGATCACCTCAGGTGCTTTATTCAGTATTAAATGCTCTCAATGTACAGTTTGAATGTCATTTATTGCATTTACTGCAAAAATGCTTTTTTTACTTAGAGTTTTTGTCTTGTTTTTTGTGCAAATATCTGAGAGTTCTTCAATCAAGAAACAATTTCGAGACCAACAAAAAAACATCTTGTTTTTTCAGAAATAATGAGTCAGATTTAAGGATGATATGTGGACTACAAGCAAGAAAGCAGAAATAATAAGTCAGATTCATTTATTCATTCATTCATTTTCTTTTCGGCCGATTCCCTTTATTAATCTGGGGTTGCCTATCAATGGGAAACACCCATACACTCCCATGCAAACACCCATACTGCGGACTATTCAGCTTACTCAATTTCCAATAGCACATGTGTGACTGTGGGGGAAACTGGAGCACCCAAGAAAC